>NW_020948085.1:0-18113 GCF_900497805.2 Vombatus ursinus | reverse complement strand
CATCAGCAACAACAGCAACAGCAACAACAGCAGCAACAACAGCAACACCAGCAACAACAACAGTAGCAGCAACAACAGCAACATCAGCAGCAGCAGCAACAGCAACAGCAACAGCAACAACCACTTTTGAGTTGAATGGAGTTTATTCTTTAATCCTTTGAAGAACTGGCTGTATCAAGGTCACTAGTGATTTTTTTTAATAATAAAAAAAACTGTGAATTTTAGGTCTCTACCCTCATTGAATTCCCCGAAACATTTGACTCCCTGAATCTGAACTTTTTCTGAGCTCATTCTGTTCTTAGCTTCTATGACATAGTGCTAAGATTTTCTCCTATTTCCTGGCTGAGGGCCTCTTTTTTCTCTCTTTTGTTGATTCTTCTTCTCCCTCCCATTTCTTCAACATGAGGATAAAAGTAACCCAACATAAAGACTCTCCTCACCTTTCTGTCTGGACACTATCCCTTGGGGACCATATCAACTCCCGTGCTTCAATACCTGTGTGGCTATATCTTGTGCCTAGGGTGCTTGTTGTGCAATTAGGTTGTGCCTAATTGTCCTATGTTTTGCATCAAATGGATTTTAATCTATTTGCAAAATCCAGACATTTTGCAGCTGAGATAGACTTGAAATAAGTTTTTGTTCATAGACCTAAGAAGATAGGTAGTAGAAAGATTGTTGGTTCAAATAATCTACTTTGACTTCTCTTCAGCAGCTTTAAAATCCCCTGAGAATTTGCCTGATGAGTTGTTTCGATAGAAAGTGAACTATGCAAGGAATGTTCTGCTTTTGTAGATAATGTTTCTATTTTGAAACCCTTTATTTCTGACACATTTCCACCTCCAAAGTAAGTACTGCACATAATAATATGTTATCCTTGGGGTACAAAGAGGGCTCTATTGACCCACTGTCAGGAGGGCAAGCACTTTGAGTTGTTTTTCCAGGATTGGTAATGTATTTGCATCCCTGCTCTTTTGCCTGCTTCCCCTTATGACCAATGACATACAATTACTAGACAGCTGCCTGGGGTTAGGGGTGCATCTTGTGGCTATGGAAGTGAATGAAGCTAACTAGCTTATATGGGGATCAAACCTACAACCTTGGCCTCATTAGCACCAAGCTCTAGCCAAATGGGCTAACCAGTTGCATATACTATACATATACTTTTGCAGATTTAACATTTAATACCTTTGTTCTTAAAGTACACATCCTTTGATGGGGGAGGACACTAATCTATAAGATGAAATTGATTTAAATGAACAGAGCTAATTCTGTAATTCCAATGTTACAAAAACATTTGTACTTTTACCTCTCAGTTATTGTTTAATCTCATTTAAAAAGTAATAATATCATCACTTTGCTTTCAATGATGGGAGCTTTCAAAGCTTTATTTAGGGGAAAAATGAGTTTATTTCACTGGCAGAAAGAAAAAAAAAAAGATTTTGCCACATAGGAAATTTTAAAACCACAGTTGATTTGGGCATTTCAGTAGCAAAATGACTTGCCAGATATAGAAAATGGTAGCAGGATCTGGAGTTGTATGCTTAATTAGAAACATGTGCTATTTATTTTTCCCTCGGCTGTGACTTTTTTTGTATAAATACTCCACACCACAAATTATATGGGAAAATTTAAATCGTATATGCTTATAATAATGTACTCTCTTTTTATAGATACATAGTCTACTTGAGGGAACATGGTCTAATGCCAAAAGACTGTTGCCAGGAAATGAGGCCTATAAATGAGGCTTATAACTTCACAACAGAGTGCTGCATCGTTCTTAAAAGGTAAGGCATAGATAATGACAGTGAATGACATGGTATTTAACCCACTTTCAAACTATTGGATGGATAACGAAGCAATAATATGGGATATTATTGCCATAGTCCTACCGTGCTCAGCATACATACTCATCTCAAATGTACAAGACATCATGGTATCAGTTTCCTTTCTTAAAGGTCATTTATCCTTGTCCAGACAGAGATGCATTCCTTAAAAATGCTGTAGAATCATTTCAGATAAACAAATACATCTTTTCTTCTAGTGCTAGAATTAATTCATTTAAAGTACCTTTAATCACTGCTTTACAATGTGTTTTCAAATGGATAAGTTGTCTCCTATATTGATACTCCTTATATAGGAAGCAAATACATGGACCTTGGAACCTAGAATCTCCTCATCTTTCTACAAACACAAAAATGTAAAAAGCAAATGTTTCCACTTCGAATCTCTATCCCCAAGACATTATCTCTAACGTATTTCATCATGTTACCCCAATAATGCAAATGTAATATATGTCAAACATGCCAGTGAGTGGAAGATATGCCATTAAAAATATGCCAGGGAGTAAATGCCTTCATCGATGCATTGTTCGTTTTTGAGCAGAAACTGGTTGCACGCCCACTCAAATCTGTGTTTAGGCTTTCCATTTTATTTCAGCAAACATTTATTAAGCACTTTCTACATGCCAGGCACTGTGCTCAATGTTAAGAATATAAATAAAAGAAAGAAAGAAAGTGTCCTTGTCCTACAAGAGCTTAAATTTTTATTGGCTCTAAAGAGTATAAACAAAGATAAGTAAATGCAAAATACATTCATTCTCTTTTTGTCATATTAATGAAACTTGGTTATAAGTACTACTCCAAAAAGTTGTTTCAGCACATGCTGAGCCTGGGTAATCCAGTTTTCTGTCCCACTCCACAATGTGCTACTTGTCCTCATTCTTTCTGGATGGCTTTCACAAGACCCAGATGCTGAGCTGCAAAAATTTCTTTTCCAGCGATAGCATCTGGCTCATTGGCAGCCTCTGTTTGCCCTTGTGTTGGCTTCAGTGCAGTTGTCTTCAGGCTGTGAAATGGTTAGGATGCTGATGTGATATCTTATTCACTTGGTTGCGATTTCTTTTAGCTTACTTACAAGATCTCCACTTTAAATATTTTTCACACTTACCCACCTTATAAATAAAACATATCTACACACAAGATTTAAACACTAAAGAGCAAATGAATAGAAATACTTTTTCTACTTAAAAATTCAGCACTAATGCCAACACAATGATGATGCAAATATTATAGTGATAGTAAAATTTCTTTATTATTTAGGAATGTAAAACTTTGTTTTACCCTTTGCCTTGACATATATGTATATGATTCTGTATATACACCTTTATATGCATAGGCACACATATGTATATATGAATATGTATATGCATATCTGCATATGTGTAAGTGTATGTTCATTAATGTATTATGTTGCATTGTGCAGAGATATGTATACAGTTATGTGTATGTCTATGTGTGCATATAGTATATACAGCTATATAGATATGCATGTGCATATGTATGTTTAAAGAGTATATACATGTACATATCCTAATACAAGTATCCACATACATATATGTATGTATGTATGAAGAGAGAGATTTTAACGTTTTCTCACTATGCAAATGTATTTCCTGTTAGAAACAAAAACACATCCTTTGTTGTGCATAAATACAAAAATTATAAACCTCTGTAGTTAGTTTTCAAAAATTTTAACCTTTATTCTAAACAGGAGGGACTCTTTTTTTTCCTTAAGAAGCTAGTTTAAAGAGTGATAGACTTGGAGTCGGGAAGACCTGAGTCCAAATTCAGCTCCAGACACTTAACTAGCTGTGGAAAAGAGTGAAGATAACTATATTGTATTAAAATGAAGCCTACAACTTTGGTCTCATTAAGATCAAGGTCTAGACAAATGAACTAACCAGTTGCACATATCATAATGTGCTTTTGCACATTTGCAGTAGGCAAATCATTCAACATCTCTCAACCTCAGTTTTCTTATTTGTAAAAATAAGGATGATTTTAACACTCCTTCCCAAGTTTGTTATAAGCATAACATGACATAATATTTGTAAATTGCATTGCTAACTTTAAAGAGCTATATAAATGCTAATTCTTATTATTTCTATCTCCCCTATCTAGAAAGGTGATGATCATGGTCAAAGAAAGAGTGCCGAAAGACTTCCTGATATTCTAGAAGAATGATTTTCCCAGTCTCTTTGTTTTCAAACCACCTGACTAAGTAAAACTTTCCCATTGTCCACCTTAGCCATATGCTGACCCTCATGGTTATGATAACAATTTCATCAAATTCACTCTTTTTTTTTTCTCTTCCTTCTCTTTGATTTTCCTCCCTCTGTTACATGGGATGGCTTGGTGAATGAAGGAGAGGGAAGTGGTATATTCAGAAGTAATAATGATACAAAATGAAAATATATTAATTTTTAAAAAATCAATCAAAATAGAAAGGAGGCCAGGAATTGTCTTTTTAAAATAAGACATCATATGAAATAATAGGATTAAAATTAAACAAAGAGAAAATTGCTAATTTGTGGGGCAAGGGTGAGAAAGTTGCCTGAGGTCTTTGGATGTGGTGAACCTTGAGGATGAACTTTGTCTGCCACTTGATTGGCAGTTGCCTGATTCCTCTACCTCCCAGTATAAAATATGTGTATTTGCCATCTGCAGGGTGAGCCAAAGGGTAAGAGTCAAAAGGCCCTCTGTCTCTGGTTCTTGCCTAAGGAGACCAGAGAGGGATTAAACCTAAACTTAAATAATACTACATAGCACCTTCCGTGATACTCAGCAGCACTGGCCCTAAGCCCATACGTTTGTCCCGTGGGAAAAGACCCACTAATTCTTGCCAGAAATGAAAGTATAGACATTGCCACATTACAAATGGGTGGCAGAGAGCCAGCTGCTCACTAGCCAGCTGCTACATCTCTGCTGCTATCTGAGGGTTTAGGAGAGAGGAGCTCTCCTCCATGACTACGTTCTCAGGAAAATAACCCCACATCCTCTAATTCTCCTATTAAGTCATCGTGAGTAAACAGACTTTTGGCCAGTCTTCAAGAGAATGATAACATGCACTAAGAAGATATCAAGTTAAAAATAAAACTTCCCAATGATTAATGTTGTTAAACAGTGGAATGGATCGCTGCAAAAAATAAGTGTGTTTCTACCTGTTGGATATTTTCAAATAGAAAATAAATGACCACTTAGCCTGTGGATGGGAGTCATGTCTTAGGTACAAGTTGGACTGAAGACTTCTGAGTCCTCATCTAGTTCTGTAGCCCTATGAGGAATTTTGTTCAGACTACTTGAAAGTTATGTAATCACACCTAGTAATATTGACAATGACAATGATGATGATATCTTCCATTATGTTAAACATTGAACACCTGCTTTATATAGTTTCTCATTTCAAAATATGTTAGAATACTGTATTAGTGCATAGATCTAGATCTGGAAAAGGCCTCATAAAACATATTATCAAACTTACTGATTTTATCGTTGAAGAACTAGAGCTCAGAGTTTAAGTCATTTGTCAAAAATTGCACAGTTTGTAATTACGGGTGCATTAGAAACTATGTCCTCTGGCTCCAGAGTCAGTGTACTTTCCATTTTACAAAGCTAAAATGGATTGAAGGATTAGAGGATGGAAGAATCACTTTTAAGTGATTAGATATCTACATAATGGCACACAGTACTATTTGTAATAATGCATTAATGTAAAATAATTTTATTCACAAGGTACAAATGGAATACAATTAGAGTGTACCTTTAAAGGCTACTGGTAGTAGCTATGTCCATCTATCTCTGATTCCCTAAATTATGTCTATTCTCTCTCTTGTAACTCTGACTGGCAACATCCTGAGGGTAACCTTTTTTTTCACCTTTTAATTCTGAATTGATTCTACTAGTTATCCAAGAAGCATATGTTTTATTGTTTTAAATTTATGTTATTGGTATGTTTTATTTTTAGACTACCTAAATTTTCCTGTTTCATTCCTTCTCCCCCTCCCAAAGAACTATATATATATATATATATATATATATATATATATATATTAATGAGAGAAAAAATAATCAAATCTGATAAACATATTATAAGAATCTAACATCATATATGTGTTGATCTAAACTCATGGAACCTCTGCCACATACTCCAACTTTGCAAAGGAATGGAAGGAAATGACTTTTCTTACTTCTTCTTTGGGGACAAGCTTTTATTTTGTGGTTGTCCTTTCCATCTACATTGTTGTAGTCACTGTGTATATTCTTTTCCTTACTTTATATATTTCACTTCAGATCAGTTAATATAAATCTTTCCATGATTCTCTGCATTCATCATGTTCATTTTTTTTTCTTACAGCATAGTAGTATTCCATTTTATTAATGAACCTTTTTTTTTTACCCATTCCCCAATTGGTGGGCATCTACTTCTTTTTTTTTATTTTTTGGCAGTTCTTCACTACCATGAAATGTGTTGCTATAAATATTTTGGAGCAATTTTTTTCATCAATTATCTCCTTAAGGTGTATGCCTACTCATTGAATATCTAGATCAAGATACATGAGCATATATGTACATTTTCCATTTTATTGATATAATTTCCAATTGCTTTTCATAATGGGAATACTAATTTCCTACTTGACCAGCAATCTTTTAATGTGCTTTTTCTTCCACAAACCCTCTTCCATTCACTATTTCCATTCTTTGCCATATTTTTTTTGCATATGTGGTGATTTATTCCTTGATACACTAGTTATTTAAGGTTTCATTATTGTCTCTGTTTAGTTCTATGTCTTTTGTCCTTGCTATCTCAATTGGTTACAATTTTAATAAATTGTGATATGTGATGGATATATTATTATTTCTGTCTTTTTATATTTACTTGCAATTTCTATGTGCCTTACTATATTTTCTTTTCTTTTTTTTTTTTGTAAAATTACTGTGCAGTACTGAGAAATGTTTATTCTTCTGTTTCCATTCAGAAAGTCCTATGTGGACTTTTAGCTTGAAAGACTGGAAATTTGTTTTATATGTTTCTTTTTCCTTATTTTGTTCCCTCAGATTTTCACAAATAGGAGAGGAGCGTAATAAAGTCTCCTATAATTGTGTAACCATCTAGGTCTTTTTACAATTCAGTTTATGTTTCCTCTATGAATTTAAATGCTATGCTTTCTAGAGTATGTAAATTTAATATTGGTAATGCTTTGTTACCTCAGTCTTCTTTAAATATAATACAATTTCCTTGTTTATCTTTGTTCATATTGTGATTTTTGTTTCTTTTTGGTTTATCTGATATCATGACTTCAACTCCCGAGAAGCATATTCTGTTTTATCAAAATCATTTTTTCCTAGAACTCTTTGCTCTTTAAAAAATTCTCCTCTTGGCTTCTTTCCACTTTTTTTTCTCATGTGTTATACACTTGTTCTCCTCTCCCATGCCATAACCATAGTGACAGATGTGTTCTTAGTTTTCATCAATACAAAAGAACCATTCAGTGTCTAAAGGGAAAGGCAAAGAGATATCCTCTATTTAGTCAGTTTATATTGAAATAAGTATAGCCTTTAACAAAAGAGGTCAAATCACCATATACATATTAATATTATAAAAGACCACCCATTACTCCTTGGTCTGTATTTTGAAAATCAATTTTATAGAAAGACAGGGAACACCTTTTCTCCTTTATAATTGTTCTCTCGCCCTTTCTCTTTGATTCACCGAACTCAGAGACCTCAAACATACCGGAGAGCATAAGGTGATGGCAAGAAGAGGTTACTCTAGTTCTATGCTTCTTACCCAATGCCCTGTGATGTAGAGGGGAAAAAAGTAGGATACACTGAACTACCTCAGTTTATTTAGTGTTAGAATTGGGGATGGACTGCTACATGCCAAAAAACAAGTGACACTACTTGTGACCTTTTTGCACAGACGCTCAGAATCTAGAATATCATCTGCATTTAATTTTTTAAAAGGTAATGTTTAGAGTGGAAAAATGTAGTGAGAATCTACCTATATAATGAAGTTTACAATAAAGTAATTTTTCTTTCATGAATTTATAATATCAATACTTGATTGTTGCCTTTTGAAAAATGACTTTCCCCTACTTGTAATAGCCTAAAGATGATATGAACTACAGTGTTCTGTATCACATTTATCTTAGTAAAAGATCCTTTCCCTTTCCAAAATACAGCATAAAGATATTTCCCAGTCTTGTAGAATATGTTCTGTATACAATGAAAAGAAAACAAAAAGGATTTCCAGTTGTTAGAAAGGTTGTCCCAAATAACATCAGACTAACTCTGTTGAGCACAGACAGGCTACATAGCCTCCTTAGTGGAATCCAAAGTAACAGGAAAAAACTGGTCCTTACCACCCACATTTGGAAAATGAAATATATGGAAACGCGTATTTCCTAGGCTTTGGCATACAGTTAGATGTGTAAGTCATTGACTTAGTCCAGGGATATGTGTATCCTGGATGAGCATTGTAAATGGATAATGAACTGAAACTGAAACTTAAAGAATTGTATTTAAATTGTATTTAAAATTGTATTTAAAAATTGTATTTAAATTGCATTTAAAAATTTTGCAATATTTTCAATAATTCAAACTGTTTGTCTTTGCAGAAGCTCAGATATTAAGTCTGAACAATCTAATGATGCTGTATAATTGTGAATCTTGAAACATCACTACCTCATAATTAAAATTATAAATAGACAAAATAGCAATGGAAATATGCATTCTAGGTGTAAATAAGTCATTACATGTTAGCAGTGATTAGTTGCACACCAGATGTGCTACAAAGAACATTATTAAGAATACTTATGATTAGAAAAGAGAAGGTATGGATTTACATTGATAGTTTCCTCACCTGGGAGTTCTCTCTCTTGATTAAATCACAAGTCCTGTTCCCGTATCTATTTTTATCTTTTACAAAAGGAAGTGATCTGATTGACAATGTCAGGCGGTATGTTTGTACTTCAAAGACAATAAGAGAATAAGAAGAAAACTTTCAGTATATTCAGTATGGAGGATTTATACTAAAATATGGACAAGGATCACCCAGAATAAAGAGGAATGGAGAGGCTATGATCTGTTTTAATAGAGGGAATAACTATAGAACAAACTTGCAATGTTTTTTTAAGTATGAAAGCAAATAGAAAGTTGCATATTTACACATTTGTTTTCAGCTTCCAGCTTTATTTAACAGTCAATGCTGGAACAAAATTGTCACAAAAGTTTGAGCTTTGGTGGTTAATAGCAAGCATCCATATGATAATATGTCAAATGCTGAAGACAAAGAAATTAGAAAATGAGCCCCATCTATATAAATTGCAAGAGTAAGAAATAGAGCTTCCTATCTATTTTGTTGGTTCCAGAGAGTATTTGCAGAAAGATCAGTATTTTATCCTGAATAGCCAGTTCTTAGAAACTAGGGTTTCTTTAAGGACTGACTACTTCTTTTCTTTTGAATTTTCCTATATTACTTAGAATCATCTGGGCTTCCTGTAATTTTTATTAAAAATTCCAGATATTTCAGGACTTATATTAAAAAAAAACTACTATGCTAAAATTTAATTATGGAAGAAAAGGTTGTATAATTCATGTAAATATTATCTATTTTGACAAATTTAAGCATCATTTTAATAGACAATTGAAACTATTTCTCAAACTGAACTTCTGGCTGACTAAATTTTCAGAAGTATAGTATATTCACAAAGCTTACAGATTCTTGGTTTTTAATCTAAGGTTTTTAATCTATCTCACTAAAATTTTGTAGAGATAGTAAAGTAGGCGTAAAATTTAGTAGTTATTAATATCACCTATTGATTTTTTTTAAGAATAATAGACTCAGAGGATTCTGGGAAGATGGCGGAGTAGTTCAGAAAATTTCAAGTTCTCCAGATTTCCCCCACAAACAAGATAAAATAGCTCCTTAGGGTGAACATAGAGTGATATATATATATATATATAGAGAGAGAGAGAGAGAGAGAGAGAGAGAGAGAGAGAGAGAGAGTCTAGTTCCACTTAAACAACAAGCTGCAAGCCCTGGGTTTAGCTGGGATTGGGGGCTCCCTTGGCCCCAACCACCAGAACTTTTACCTCTGGGATACAGAGGGGAGTTGAGCATCTGAGCCAGGGAAGGTTGAGGGAAGCTCTGCTGATAAAAAATGCCAGACCCAGCTGTGATGCCAAGACATGATCCTGGGAGAGAAGGAACCAGTACACACCAGGTGAGTGCAAAAACAGTGGGGTGGGTAAGTACCCCCAGCTGGCTGGGGGTACTTACAGGAGGCTAGAGGTCTTGGTTTCTGTTCCAGATCAGAGGGGAGAACTGAATGAGGATCTGGGCAGAGGTACCATCCCCCATATCCCAGGGCTAGAGGTGATTACAAAAAATAAGTTGCTACAAATTAAAATAATTAATAATAATAGTTATAATAATAATAATAATAATAATAATGAGCAGGCAAAGGAGAAAGAATTCAACCACAGGAGGTTACAACTAGATAATATAAGGTTAGAATATTGCTGTGATGTATGAATTGAGTTGGTGGACTTGGAAAGTCCTTATGGAAAGACTTGGACTTATGAAGGAGGAGGCTATCTACCTTCAGATAAACAAAGGACAGATAAGTATAATATGGTCTTAAGTAGATGCATGTGAATGTATATGTCTATATATGAGTATGATTATAAATATTCAAATATATCTATGTGGCAAGTAAGTATGTGTATGTACAGGTATATATATGTATATCTTTATGTGTATATGTCTATATATGTATGTATATATGTATATGGGTATGTACATGTGTGTACGTATGTACACATACATAATGATTTCTGTGCTTACTTACAGCCTTTGGGAGTGGGGGGCAGAGTAAAGGGGACCAAAGGACAAAGTAAAAAGTACACACCAGAGAACAAAAGAAAACTTACAAGGAAGCAAAGAAAGATGGACAGCTCTCAACACAATGTGTAATATTTATTATATAGGCTTTCTTGAAATGGAAATGTATTGTAGTATATTTTGAACCTCTCTTATATTCTGCTGTGTACATGGCAATGCTTCCCCTCCTTTTGTGTATTATTTTAGTTTTAGTATTTAAATTTGTTCCTTTTTTCTTACTTTGTATTCAAGTTTAAAATTAGTTTTTTTAAAGAATAAGGTTCATAAATTTTTTCCAAAAATTTGATTTCCTTCTCTTTTTCATAGATTGTCTTCTGAACATTAATCCATCAATGACCTCAAAATAGTATTCACTTTGCTTTGTATATACTTGATCTCTAGTCCAACAACTCTTACCATTTTTCTTTTCATGCCATTTCTACTTCCTCATGCAGTATGTAAGGGACTATATCTGCTGTTTTGTCACTACTTTTGTTACCACCATTGCTACTGGAAATGAGTCACATGTATATATATAGGTATATATATATATATATGTATGTGAATGTGCATTGATGAAACTTTTTAAGCAGAAAATGTTTCTATTTTAAAACAGAACAAATGAAAAGCAGAAATAATAACTTAGGATTTCTATAAACAGCTATTTTCTTCACTAAAATGGTGGAACCTGCCAACATATTTGGACTCTCACAAAATAATAGAAGTCAATATTTTGCTATGACTATACTCACTACCTTTCCAGCACGGTAGGCTCTATCAGAGGTTGCATTCCATAAACATTGCCTTTGAGAGCTATAATAACCATGCCACAAAAAGGATCAGAGTATGACTTTGCAGAGGAATGTATTATATTTTTAGGGTGTATGATTTGAAGCAAAGTAATAAAATATTGAACTACATAATTGTGAAACTTTGAAGTTTGTGGAAACAAATATTACAGAAAGAACAACCTAGAATTGTTCATAGATTTCCTCTTTAAATACTATTTGATTTTAATCAAAAGCATTTATTGGGTCATAGGGAGAGTCAATAACATACACAGTATTTTAGGAGGCAGAGCTACTTTTTTCCTCATAAAAATATTAGTAGAACATTGCAAATAGTATTAATCTCCATTAGTTATACAGTTAATAAATATTTATTAAATACCTACTACGTGCTGGGTATGGTGCTAACTGCTGTACATACCCACAAGTACTATACAGCATATATATGTGGTTCATATTCAAAATTTAGATATCTTATTTTGCTTTGCTCTAAAATTATTTTCAGTTGATGAAAAATTTAAAAAATGCTACAATTATTGCTATGAAAATTTTGTAGAAAGAGTTGTAACATTCCATGGCCTGAAGGGTATGTATCATATTATACATGCTTATCCATTCAGGTGCCTGGTGTACAACAGGAGAAAAGATGCAGCTGATACAAGAGAAGCAGATGGTAAAAGGTACCTGCTGACCAAACAAGAGCAGCAGGATTAAATCTGGGTAGGTCAGCTCATCTGTAATGGATAATCTCAATTGTCATTACACACATCAATTGCTTTTGATACTACTGTATGTCATGCAGTGCCTAGGGGCCGTATGGCGTTCCTTGAAACATTTAACTGAAAACTGCTGAGATATTATAATTTTTGCCTCACATTTTGAGTCAAGTCACTAAATCCCTCCAAAAGAAATTAATGTTGCTAGCTTTGTATTATTTTAAATTAAACATTCTTCATTTTTATAAAGACACAAGACTGTTGTTTGATATATATCCAATTTATCTGCTAATTTATGAATGTATAATGATATTGCATTATTGTTATAAAGTTAATCAAGACTTTAATGGGACAGCAATGTTACTATCAAGGTTTTTTGTTTTTAATATAATGTATGTATTCAATGAGCTGATTATGCAGTGTGACAATGAATTCACTAATTACAAAGTTATTACTATATCTCTAATGGGAAGAAATTCCAGCTTCCCAAGTTGCAAATCGAAACTCAAAAAAAAAAAGTAATTTCTGGGGAGATACAGCAAATAAAAACACCCAGAAAAAAGCTCCACAGAAAATACTGTTATTTTTTATGTTCCTACTGAATGTTTTATTTTAGTCTTTTTGGTCACAAGCAATTTCTGAAAGCTTTTCTGATCAAGTGAGCTCCCAACAGTGTAAACAGTTTGCTTGCGCTAAAATGATTTATAAAAATGTGACTTTCAACAAATCTACTTACCCACAATAACTAAAAACACTAAAATAGTATAACTGTAAGTTATGGTGTGAAAAAACACCTATTGTATCGAGTTATGTAGGAGACTCATGTCACTGCATCGATAAGCACAGGCCATTTCAGGGTACTCCTTTCTTGAGGAACAACTGATGATGATTTTCTTCTTTTCCTCCATTTGACAAAACGACCCAGGCAAAAGTCCCTGGATTTAGCACTTGAAATAAATGATTACCAAGGTCCCTTCTAGTTCTAACGTTTTATTATTCTATGATGTTTCGTTTCTTCTCAGAGTTTCAAGATATTCATTTGTCAATGATTCCTAATGTAGAAATATTAAGTTCAAAAGTATCCTGATAAATATTTTCTTGTATACTTCTGTTATGTTAAAAAGTCACAATATAACTATGTAAAGTGGCATGAGAGCAAATGGCCTTGGTCTTTTAGATGAATGTTACCTTCGCTTACCTGTTGGTTGCCATCAAGGTAGAAAGCTAAAAGGGAAATTTAATCGTATCATTCTACAATAGGGCATAGTCCTACAGGTAGGCTGCCTTACACAAAAGATCTTTCTCTCCCCGCATATTCATGACTTTGAACTGACACAATACCTATAGAATGCCCCACCTTTCAATTTAATCATTGTGTAACATTTGACCCGAGGTCTGAAATTTGACAGTTTCAATTGTTAGGATTCCTACTAAAGACCCCATCATTTTTCACAAGTGCTGATTTTTCCATAGTTGCTCAGTAGAGGCAGCAAGAAGTTATCACGAGTACCATTCTCTCCTTTTTTTTTTTCATTCTCACTAAGCACTGACAATGTGCTATTTTTCTGAAGATGTTATTTTAATGGACATTATACTGGTGACTTTGGCAGTAACACAAACAACAGATTTGGGAGCAAAACTACATACGTCTTTTGGCAGAGGAACAAACCTTAAGATTTACTACCCCTCAGTTCCTCATCTGATTCTTTATTATTATTATTCTACATAGGATTTTTTTTTTGTTTTCATAGGCCAAACTTAAACTTCCCATCATCCTCATCCCATGGGCCATGTGACTGAACTTGCTATGACCCTTGATGGGATTGCAAAGACTCTAATAAAATCATAGTAGTTGGAGCCTTAAAACATTGGTGGCATAATGCAAGTGTTTTAGTGATGCTTTTGGTGCCAATTCTGGTGCCTTTGGACTGAGTCCCTAAAGGTTTCTGTGCTGTCTATTCTAGCTGTTTGGATAAA
Source organism: Vombatus ursinus (assembly GCF_900497805.2). Taxonomy (NCBI): domain Eukaryota; kingdom Metazoa; phylum Chordata; class Mammalia; order Diprotodontia; family Vombatidae; genus Vombatus; species Vombatus ursinus. The sequence goes on along the minus strand of NW_020948085.1, from coordinate 3,910 downwards.
TGAGGCAGTTAGAGTTGGCAGGGTCTGTCTTCCCCCTCTGATCCTCAGAGAATGAGTATATAAGTCCGTGTCTTTTATTAGCTTTTGAAGTTTTAGCTGGATAGATCTTCTACCGAAAGATTGAAAAGTTGCCCAAATGCCATATTTATCGTCTAATACATTTCCTGTGCTGTCAATTTTTCACTAGAATTTTACCCTAGTAAAAGGTATACAGGGAAGCAATGAGGTAGCACAGTGGATAGAGCACTGGCCCTGGATTCAGGAGGACCTGAGTTCAAATCCGACCTCAGACACATAACACTTACTAGCTGTGTGACCCTGGGCAAGTCACTTAAGCCCGATTGCCACACCCCCCAAAAATAGGTGAAATAAGGTAGTCTAGTAAGAACAATGTGTATAAAAACATTCCCCCCAAATCACGAGATATACTCTCCCACAACAACATACAGAGGAAGACATAGATGTGTACTTGAGCTTAGTTAGCTCATGTGGCAAAAGAATGATATAGCAACTCATTTCTCCTTTTGTCACAGATAATATACGAAGGGGAAAGGCAGTGTTGAAAGAACTGATGTCACAGAGTCAGGAAGGCCCTAGGTCAGGTCTAGCTTCTGACATATTGACTGTGGCAACTTAAGTGACCCCAGGCAACTCAGCAAGACTAGCAATTACAGAATGGAGGTAATTTGCATTGAATGAAAGAGTGATGTGGTCAGATTTGTGCTTTAAGAAAATCAGAGTTGGAAGCTCATCAATAGGAATTCCTTATACCAATGAAATGAGAGTGAGAAGAAGTGAGGGAGACAGAAACAGAGATAAACAAGCAGGCACAGAGAGACAAAGAGAGAGACAGAGACAAAGCAGGAGTTCTTAACATTTGGAGATCTGTGCATGGATTTCAAAGACACTGTTCAGGGATGGTTAGACCTCAAATCTATTGATGAGTTAGGGGAATGTCTACCTCAAGCATATGAAGACTTCCTCCTATAAAATGGGCAGATAAGAATAATCTGTTCCAAAGGCCATGAAGACAGTTGGAGCAGGTGCCATGGAGTAGTTAGAAACTGGTCAGCCATCAAAGACAGCAAGGTCATCCATCACACCCCAGGCCATTGCCAGTTGTCCTGACTTTTGTCTTGTTACTGGACTTTGATGACTCAGGAACTGCGAGTGAGGCTGATGACTTTGCACAAATGTACCTCAATTAAACCCAATTCACGCACAAATCAAGCCATCACCCTACTATATGGTCTTATTCAAAAATGAAGGATGAACAACCACATGAATGGGGAAAGTATCATAAATCTTTAGTTTTCTTTTTAATCATATGTATTTCATTTCATGTGCATGAAAAATATTATTCTCAGTAGGGTTCCATAGGCTTTTCCAGACTGCCAAAAGTGCATAATCACGCATACATGTTAAGAAACCCTGCCAAGAGTTCTTAGCTATTACAAGTCGCAGGATAGCACCGATGAGGACAAAAACCTTGCTACTTGCCAGCTGTGGATTATTGGGCCTTATCCTGTCTACTGGGATTCTAGCTGCTGCTCTTCTTACCAGAGCAGTTCAACCATCTATAGTGCTCAGTGTCTTAGAGTAACACCTAGAGTTTAAGTCTCCAGAGCCTATCATACCGGGGTTGTTGTTTGGGGATTTTTTCTGAGTGAAAATCATTTTAGAAGTTGAAGATAGAAAACACAGAGAGAGTTATTTCATGGAAGATCCACAGTTTGTGGGAATACATCTTTTAGTCCTAGGAGCTTTTAACAAGATCTTATTTCTGAGAAGTAAGAAGTTGTCCAGAGTACTAATCTACTCATCTGTTACTGTTATTTTGTTCATTCTCACAGATAGCACTGTATAACTTTCCTCAAGATGTTGTTTTTATAGGATATTATATTGATGGCTTTAGCAACAACATGAAAGCAGAACTGCTTATAATTGAAACACAGGTATTTAATCTACATTAAAGTATTCAGAGTAGACAAAAACTTCAGAAGTGCGCATTAGATACTTTACATATATTTGATATTAGTATCTCTTGGAATTTAACAATTTGAAATTTAACACCTTGTTGTTATTTTAAAAAAAAAAGCAAGAACAAATCGCAGTCAAATAACGTGAAAGTCCCTCCCTCCTTTACTCAGAAAAACACAAAAGGAATTACTGAACTCACAAAATCACAAATTTTCATAGTAGTAAGAGACCTCAGCAGCCAACACACATACAAAAGAAATTTCCATTATAACATACAAAAGTAGTGGTCTTCCAGCCTCTATTTGAAAACCTACATGGAGAAAAATACAGCAGAAAGACCTGCAAGAAGGGAACACATAGTCAAAGAACAAAATTAGTGTATCCTCATGTAAAGAACACCTCATTTCTCACCTGACTACATAATTTTAGAACTTCTCTGACTTTTCCACCATGCCTCAGAAAGTTCGTTATTGGGAAAATATCATCATTCTGTAATATCCATCAGCCTTAGGGGACTTCATCTCATCACCACTCTTGGTCCCTCTATTGAAGGGTGAAGCCATGAGCTCCAAAAGCTCAATTTAAGGAGGTGACCTAGGTCAGAACATCTCTTTTCTCACCTGGCTCCACCACTTTGGAACTTCTTTAACTTTTTTACCATACCTTCACCTTAGGTACCTTTGCTAGTAGGTTGTTCACCCCTTACTCCTAGCTTTCAACTTACTTTTTTGTATTGTCTTCCTCCATTAGACTGCAAGCTTCTTGAGGGCAGGAACTCTTTTTTTTCCTTCTTCATATTTGTATCCTCAGCACTTAGCACAATGCCAATCACATAGTTGCTTAATAAAAGTTTTTGGATTGATTAATTAATTGATTAATGCACTGAGACTTTTATATAGAAAAAAAATGTGTTGTCAATGCACATGGTTAGAGAAGCAATTCACACCTCTAAGACTGTAGAGCAGTGGATGTTCTCTAGTGATGTTATCAAGTTGCTCCCTTTGAACCTATTCCCTCCTGTTTTCTTATGGTTACTTCTGGACCTTGCTTTACTGATCTTACAATTTTTTAGATATACACATATGGGCAAATGTATGTATGCATGTATGTATGTACACTAATAACTAGTAGTTATTGAGCTTTTCTCTCCTACCAATGTCTAAATTTCATCTTTTCAAAGTTAGCAGCTAGCTATCTCATCTCCTATCTTCTAAGTTATAGTGACTAGAAAGCTTCTGCTTGATAAGTATATGAGGACAGATCTTTAGTCACAGGCAAGGCTGTTAGTTACCATACCCAATGAAAGACCAAAAGTCAAGGAGTATTCCTATGGGCTAAGAAAAGTGTATATTTTGAATTTGGTCTGTTGAGAGCTAAATCAAAGCCCTTTCTTAAGAATAATCATCTGATTTAATGTTACAAATCCCCAAACTCCCCTCAACTTGACATGTAAATGATTTTGATACAGAAAAAAAAGTCAAGCAAATTAGACAAAATCCTTATTTTTCATTCACCTTATGCACAATATAGCTTTATTATGTGTGGTTGACAACAAGCCTTCTATACTTGGATCAACCCTACATAATTATAGTGAATTTGATTCTGGAATATTTAAAAATAATTCACTAAAACCAAAATCCATGGGCACAACTTTTTGCAAAAGACCACTAGGAAGTACAAATGGCAGTCAATTTTTGTTTGTTTTAAACAGACTGATTTATTTATGAAATTATATGTCCTTTCATTGTCCACCACTTTTAATTTTTTGTTAGGTCAGCACAGTTGTCTTCTCTCAAAATTCGTAATGTTCTTTTTTATGGGTATGGATTATTTGCTTCTTTTAAAATTGGAATTTCACAGTTTACAATAAGAAAATATTTTTATTTAATAGAAAACAAGTTAAATAAAAAAACTACTAGACTTTTTCTTT
>NW_020948084.1:0-18112 GCF_900497805.2 Vombatus ursinus | reverse complement strand
CATCAGCAACAACAGCAACAGCAACAACAGCAGCAACAACAGCAACACCAGCAACAACAACAGTAGCAGCAACAACAGCAACATCAGCAGCAGCAGCAACAGCAACAGCAACAGCAACAACCACTTTTGAGTTGAATGGAGTTTATTCTTTAATCCTTTGAAGAACTGGCTGTATCAAGGTCACTAGTGATTTTTTTTAATAATAAAAAAAACTGTGAATTTTAGGTCTCTACCCTCATTGAATTCCCCGAAACATTTGACTCCCTGAATCTGAACTTTTTCTGAGCTCATTCTGTTCTTAGCTTCTATGACATAGTGCTAAGATTTTCTCCTATTTCCTGGCTGAGGGCCTCTTTTTTCTCTCTTTTGTTGATTCTTCTTCTCCCTCCCATTTCTTCAACATGAGGATAAAAGTAACCCAACATAAAGACTCTCCTCACCTTTCTGTCTGGACACTATCCCTTGGGGACCATATCAACTCCCGTGCTTCAATACCTGTGTGGCTATATCTTGTGCCTAGGGTGCTTGTTGTGCAATTAGGTTGTGCCTAATTGTCCTATGTTTTGCATCAAATGGATTTTAATCTATTTGCAAAATCCAGACATTTTGCAGCTGAGATAGACTTGAAATAAGTTTTTGTTCATAGACCTAAGAAGATAGGTAGTAGAAAGATTGTTGGTTCAAATAATCTACTTTGACTTCTCTTCAGCAGCTTTAAAATCCCCTGAGAATTTGCCTGATGAGTTGTTTCGATAGAAAGTGAACTATGCAAGGAATGTTCTGCTTTTGTAGATAATGTTTCTATTTTGAAACCCTTTATTTCTGACACATTTCCACCTCCAAAGTAAGTACTGCACATAATAATATGTTATCCTTGGGGTACAAAGAGGGCTCTATTGACCCACTGTCAGGAGGGCAAGCACTTTGAGTTGTTTTTCCAGGATTGGTAATGTATTTGCATCCCTGCTCTTTTGCCTGCTTCCCCTTATGACCAATGACATACAATTACTAGACAGCTGCCTGGGGTTAGGGGTGCATCTTGTGGCTATGGAAGTGAATGAAGCTAACTAGCTTATATGGGGATCAAACCTACAACCTTGGCCTCATTAGCACCAAGCTCTAGCCAAATGGGCTAACCAGTTGCATATACTATACATATACTTTTGCAGATTTAACATTTAATACCTTTGTTCTTAAAGTACACATCCTTTGATGGGGGAGGACACTAATCTATAAGATGAAATTGATTTAAATGAACAGAGCTAATTCTGTAATTCCAATGTTACAAAAACATTTGTACTTTTACCTCTCAGTTATTGTTTAATCTCATTTAAAAAGTAATAATATCATCACTTTGCTTTCAATGATGGGAGCTTTCAAAGCTTTATTTAGGGGAAAAATGAGTTTATTTCACTGGCAGAAAGAAAAAAAAAAAGATTTTGCCACATAGGAAATTTTAAAACCACAGTTGATTTGGGCATTTCAGTAGCAAAATGACTTGCCAGATATAGAAAATGGTAGCAGGATCTGGAGTTGTATGCTTAATTAGAAACATGTGCTATTTATTTTTCCCTCGGCTGTGACTTTTTTTGTATAAATACTCCACACCACAAATTATATGGGAAAATTTAAATCGTATATGCTTATAATAATGTACTCTCTTTTTATAGATACATAGTCTACTTGAGGGAACATGGTCTAATGCCAAAAGACTGTTGCCAGGAAATGAGGCCTATAAATGAGGCTTATAACTTCACAACAGAGTGCTGCATCGTTCTTAAAAGGTAAGGCATAGATAATGACAGTGAATGACATGGTATTTAACCCACTTTCAAACTATTGGATGGATAACGAAGCAATAATATGGGATATTATTGCCATAGTCCTACCGTGCTCAGCATACATACTCATCTCAAATGTACAAGACATCATGGTATCAGTTTCCTTTCTTAAAGGTCATTTATCCTTGTCCAGACAGAGATGCATTCCTTAAAAATGCTGTAGAATCATTTCAGATAAACAAATACATCTTTTCTTCTAGTGCTAGAATTAATTCATTTAAAGTACCTTTAATCACTGCTTTACAATGTGTTTTCAAATGGATAAGTTGTCTCCTATATTGATACTCCTTATATAGGAAGCAAATACATGGACCTTGGAACCTAGAATCTCCTCATCTTTCTACAAACACAAAAATGTAAAAAGCAAATGTTTCCACTTCGAATCTCTATCCCCAAGACATTATCTCTAACGTATTTCATCATGTTACCCCAATAATGCAAATGTAATATATGTCAAACATGCCAGTGAGTGGAAGATATGCCATTAAAAATATGCCAGGGAGTAAATGCCTTCATCGATGCATTGTTCGTTTTTGAGCAGAAACTGGTTGCACGCCCACTCAAATCTGTGTTTAGGCTTTCCATTTTATTTCAGCAAACATTTATTAAGCACTTTCTACATGCCAGGCACTGTGCTCAATGTTAAGAATATAAATAAAAGAAAGAAAGAAAGTGTCCTTGTCCTACAAGAGCTTAAATTTTTATTGGCTCTAAAGAGTATAAACAAAGATAAGTAAATGCAAAATACATTCATTCTCTTTTTGTCATATTAATGAAACTTGGTTATAAGTACTACTCCAAAAAGTTGTTTCAGCACATGCTGAGCCTGGGTAATCCAGTTTTCTGTCCCACTCCACAATGTGCTACTTGTCCTCATTCTTTCTGGATGGCTTTCACAAGACCCAGATGCTGAGCTGCAAAAATTTCTTTTCCAGCGATAGCATCTGGCTCATTGGCAGCCTCTGTTTGCCCTTGTGTTGGCTTCAGTGCAGTTGTCTTCAGGCTGTGAAATGGTTAGGATGCTGATGTGATATCTTATTCACTTGGTTGCGATTTCTTTTAGCTTACTTACAAGATCTCCACTTTAAATATTTTTCACACTTACCCACCTTATAAATAAAACATATCTACACACAAGATTTAAACACTAAAGAGCAAATGAATAGAAATACTTTTTCTACTTAAAAATTCAGCACTAATGCCAACACAATGATGATGCAAATATTATAGTGATAGTAAAATTTCTTTATTATTTAGGAATGTAAAACTTTGTTTTACCCTTTGCCTTGACATATATGTATATGATTCTGTATATACACCTTTATATGCATAGGCACACATATGTATATATGAATATGTATATGCATATCTGCATATGTGTAAGTGTATGTTCATTAATGTATTATGTTGCATTGTGCAGAGATATGTATACAGTTATGTGTATGTCTATGTGTGCATATAGTATATACAGCTATATAGATATGCATGTGCATATGTATGTTTAAAGAGTATATACATGTACATATCCTAATACAAGTATCCACATACATATATGTATGTATGTATGAAGAGAGAGATTTTAACGTTTTCTCACTATGCAAATGTATTTCCTGTTAGAAACAAAAACACATCCTTTGTTGTGCATAAATACAAAAATTATAAACCTCTGTAGTTAGTTTTCAAAAATTTTAACCTTTATTCTAAACAGGAGGGACTCTTTTTTTTCCTTAAGAAGCTAGTTTAAAGAGTGATAGACTTGGAGTCGGGAAGACCTGAGTCCAAATTCAGCTCCAGACACTTAACTAGCTGTGGAAAAGAGTGAAGATAACTATATTGTATTAAAATGAAGCCTACAACTTTGGTCTCATTAAGATCAAGGTCTAGACAAATGAACTAACCAGTTGCACATATCATAATGTGCTTTTGCACATTTGCAGTAGGCAAATCATTCAACATCTCTCAACCTCAGTTTTCTTATTTGTAAAAATAAGGATGATTTTAACACTCCTTCCCAAGTTTGTTATAAGCATAACATGACATAATATTTGTAAATTGCATTGCTAACTTTAAAGAGCTATATAAATGCTAATTCTTATTATTTCTATCTCCCCTATCTAGAAAGGTGATGATCATGGTCAAAGAAAGAGTGCCGAAAGACTTCCTGATATTCTAGAAGAATGATTTTCCCAGTCTCTTTGTTTTCAAACCACCTGACTAAGTAAAACTTTCCCATTGTCCACCTTAGCCATATGCTGACCCTCATGGTTATGATAACAATTTCATCAAATTCACTCTTTTTTTTTTCTCTTCCTTCTCTTTGATTTTCCTCCCTCTGTTACATGGGATGGCTTGGTGAATGAAGGAGAGGGAAGTGGTATATTCAGAAGTAATAATGATACAAAATGAAAATATATTAATTTTTAAAAAATCAATCAAAATAGAAAGGAGGCCAGGAATTGTCTTTTTAAAATAAGACATCATATGAAATAATAGGATTAAAATTAAACAAAGAGAAAATTGCTAATTTGTGGGGCAAGGGTGAGAAAGTTGCCTGAGGTCTTTGGATGTGGTGAACCTTGAGGATGAACTTTGTCTGCCACTTGATTGGCAGTTGCCTGATTCCTCTACCTCCCAGTATAAAATATGTGTATTTGCCATCTGCAGGGTGAGCCAAAGGGTAAGAGTCAAAAGGCCCTCTGTCTCTGGTTCTTGCCTAAGGAGACCAGAGAGGGATTAAACCTAAACTTAAATAATACTACATAGCACCTTCCGTGATACTCAGCAGCACTGGCCCTAAGCCCATACGTTTGTCCCGTGGGAAAAGACCCACTAATTCTTGCCAGAAATGAAAGTATAGACATTGCCACATTACAAATGGGTGGCAGAGAGCCAGCTGCTCACTAGCCAGCTGCTACATCTCTGCTGCTATCTGAGGGTTTAGGAGAGAGGAGCTCTCCTCCATGACTACGTTCTCAGGAAAATAACCCCACATCCTCTAATTCTCCTATTAAGTCATCGTGAGTAAACAGACTTTTGGCCAGTCTTCAAGAGAATGATAACATGCACTAAGAAGATATCAAGTTAAAAATAAAACTTCCCAATGATTAATGTTGTTAAACAGTGGAATGGATCGCTGCAAAAAATAAGTGTGTTTCTACCTGTTGGATATTTTCAAATAGAAAATAAATGACCACTTAGCCTGTGGATGGGAGTCATGTCTTAGGTACAAGTTGGACTGAAGACTTCTGAGTCCTCATCTAGTTCTGTAGCCCTATGAGGAATTTTGTTCAGACTACTTGAAAGTTATGTAATCACACCTAGTAATATTGACAATGACAATGATGATGATATCTTCCATTATGTTAAACATTGAACACCTGCTTTATATAGTTTCTCATTTCAAAATATGTTAGAATACTGTATTAGTGCATAGATCTAGATCTGGAAAAGGCCTCATAAAACATATTATCAAACTTACTGATTTTATCGTTGAAGAACTAGAGCTCAGAGTTTAAGTCATTTGTCAAAAATTGCACAGTTTGTAATTACGGGTGCATTAGAAACTATGTCCTCTGGCTCCAGAGTCAGTGTACTTTCCATTTTACAAAGCTAAAATGGATTGAAGGATTAGAGGATGGAAGAATCACTTTTAAGTGATTAGATATCTACATAATGGCACACAGTACTATTTGTAATAATGCATTAATGTAAAATAATTTTATTCACAAGGTACAAATGGAATACAATTAGAGTGTACCTTTAAAGGCTACTGGTAGTAGCTATGTCCATCTATCTCTGATTCCCTAAATTATGTCTATTCTCTCTCTTGTAACTCTGACTGGCAACATCCTGAGGGTAACCTTTTTTTTCACCTTTTAATTCTGAATTGATTCTACTAGTTATCCAAGAAGCATATGTTTTATTGTTTTAAATTTATGTTATTGGTATGTTTTATTTTTAGACTACCTAAATTTTCCTGTTTCATTCCTTCTCCCCCTCCCAAAGAACTATATATATATATATATATATATATATATATATATATATTAATGAGAGAAAAAATAATCAAATCTGATAAACATATTATAAGAATCTAACATCATATATGTGTTGATCTAAACTCATGGAACCTCTGCCACATACTCCAACTTTGCAAAGGAATGGGAGGAAATGACTTTTCTTACTTCTTCTTTGGGGACAAGCTTTTATTTTGTGGTTGTCCTTTCCATCTACATTGTTGTAGTCACTGTGTATATTCTTTTCCTTACTTTATATATTTCACTTCAGATCAGTTAATATAAATCTTTCCATGATTCTCTGCATTCATCATGTTCATTTTTTTTTCTTACAGCATAGTAGTATTCCATTTTATTAATGAACCTTTTTTTTTTACCCATTCCCCAATTGGTGGGCATCTACTTCTTTTTTTTTATTTTTTGGCAGTTCTTCACTACCATGAAATGTGTTGCTATAAATATTTTGGAGCAATTTTTTTCATCAATTATCTCCTTAAGGTGTATGCCTACTCATTGAATATCTAGATCAAGATACATGAGCATATATGTACATTTTCCATTTTATTGATATAATTTCCAATTGCTTTTCATAATGGGAATACTAATTTCCTACTTGACCAGCAATCTTTTAATGTGCTTTTTCTTCCACAAACCCTCTTCCATTCACTATTTCCATTCTTTGCCATATTTTTTTTGCATATGTGGTGATTTATTCCTTGATACACTAGTTATTTAAGGTTTCATTATTGTCTCTGTTTAGTTCTATGTCTTTTGTCCTTGCTATCTCAATTGGTTACAATTTTAATAAATTGTGATATGTGATGGATATATTATTATTTCTGTCTTTTTATATTTACTTGCAATTTCTATGTGCCTTACTATATTTTCTTTTCTTTTTTTTTTTTTGTAAAATTACTGTGCAGTACTGAGAAATGTTTATTCTTCTGTTTCCATTCAGAAAGTCCTATGTGGACTTTTAGCTTGAAAGACTGGAAATTTGTTTTATATGTTTCTTTTTCCTTATTTTGTTCCCTCAGATTTTCACAAATAGGAGAGGAGCGTAATAAAGTCTCCTATAATTGTGTAACCATCTAGGTCTTTTTACAATTCAGTTTATGTTTCCTCTATGAATTTAAATGCTATGCTTTCTAGAGTATGTAAATTTAATATTGGTAATGCTTTGTTACCTCAGTCTTCTTTAAATATAATACAATTTCCTTGTTTATCTTTGTTCATATTGTGATTTTTGTTTCTTTTTGGTTTATCTGATATCATGACTTCAACTCCCGAGAAGCATATTCTGTTTTATCAAAATCATTTTTTCCTAGAACTCTTTGCTCTTTAAAAAATTCTCCTCTTGGCTTCTTTCCACTTTTTTTTCTCATGTGTTATACACTTGTTCTCCTCTCCCATGCCATAACCATAGTGACAGATGTGTTCTTAGTTTTCATCAATACAAAAGAACCATTCAGTGTCTAAAGGGAAAGGCAAAGAGATATCCTCTATTTAGTCAGTTTATATTGAAATAAGTATAGCCTTTAACAAAAGAGGTCAAATCACCATATACATATTAATATTATAAAAGACCACCCATTACTCCTTGGTCTGTATTTTGAAAATCAATTTTATAGAAAGACAGGGAACACCTTTTCTCCTTTATAATTGTTCTCTCGCCCTTTCTCTTTGATTCACCGAACTCAGAGACCTCAAACATACCGGAGAGCATAAGGTGATGGCAAGAAGAGGTTACTCTAGTTCTATGCTTCTTACCCAATGCCCTGTGATGTAGAGGGGAAAAAAGTAGGATACACTGAACTACCTCAGTTTATTTAGTGTTAGAATTGGGGATGGACTGCTACATGCCAAAAAACAAGTGACACTACTTGTGACCTTTTTGCACAGACGCTCAGAATCTAGAATATCATCTGCATTTAATTTTTTAAAAGGTAATGTTTAGAGTGGAAAAATGTAGTGAGAATCTACCTATATAATGAAGTTTACAATAAAGTAATTTTTCTTTCATGAATTTATAATATCAATACTTGATTGTTGCCTTTTGAAAAATGACTTTCCCCTACTTGTAATAGCCTAAAGATGATATGAACTACAGTGTTCTGTATCACATTTATCTTAGTAAAAGATCCTTTCCCTTTCCAAAATACAGCATAAAGATATTTCCCAGTCTTGTAGAATATGTTCTGTATACAATGAAAAGAAAACAAAAAGGATTTCCAGTTGTTAGAAAGGTTGTCCCAAATAACATCAGACTAACTCTGTTGAGCACAGACAGGCTACATAGCCTCCTTAGTGGAATCCAAAGTAACAGGAAAAAACTGGTCCTTACCACCCACATTTGGAAAATGAAATATATGGAAACGCGTATTTCCTAGGCTTTGGCATACAGTTAGATGTGTAAGTCATTGACTTAGTCCAGGGATATGTGTATCCTGGATGAGCATTGTAAATGGATAATGAACTGAAACTGAAACTTAAAGAATTGTATTTAAATTGTATTTAAAATTGTATTTAAAAATTGTATTTAAATTGCATTTAAAAATTTTGCAATATTTTCAATAATTCAAACTGTTTGTCTTTGCAGAAGCTCAGATATTAAGTCTGAACAATCTAATGATGCTGTATAATTGTGAATCTTGAAACATCACTACCTCATAATTAAAATTATAAATAGACAAAATAGCAATGGAAATATGCATTCTAGGTGTAAATAAGTCATTACATGTTAGCAGTGATTAGTTGCACACCAGATGTGCTACAAAGAACATTATTAAGAATACTTATGATTAGAAAAGAGAAGGTATGGATTTACATTGATAGTTTCCTCACCTGGGAGTTCTCTCTCTTGATTAAATCACAAGTCCTGTTCCCGTATCTATTTTTATCTTTTACAAAAGGAAGTGATCTGATTGACAATGTCAGGCGGTATGTTTGTACTTCAAAGACAATAAGAGAATAAGAAGAAAACTTTCAGTATATTCAGTATGGAGGATTTATACTAAAATATGGACAAGGATCACCCAGAATAAAGAGGAATGGAGAGGCTATGATCTGTTTTAATAGAGGGAATAACTATAGAACAAACTTGCAATGTTTTTTTAAGTATGAAAGCAAATAGAAAGTTGCATATTTACACATTTGTTTTCAGCTTCCAGCTTTATTTAACAGTCAATGCTGGAACAAAATTGTCACAAAAGTTTGAGCTTTGGTGGTTAATAGCAAGCATCCATATGATAATATGTCAAATGCTGAAGACAAAGAAATTAGAAAATGAGCCCCATCTATATAAATTGCAAGAGTAAGAAATAGAGCTTCCTATCTATTTTGTTGGTTCCAGAGAGTATTTGCAGAAAGATCAGTATTTTATCCTGAATAGCCAGTTCTTAGAAACTAGGGTTTCTTTAAGGACTGACTACTTCTTTTCTTTTGAATTTTCCTATATTACTTAGAATCATCTGGGCTTCCTGTAATTTTTATTAAAAATTCCAGATATTTCAGGACTTATATTAAAAAAAAACTACTATGCTAAAATTTAATTATGGAAGAAAAGGTTGTATAATTCATGTAAATATTATCTATTTTGACAAATTTAAGCATCATTTTAATAGACAATTGAAACTATTTCTCAAACTGAACTTCTGGCTGACTAAATTTTCAGAAGTATAGTATATTCACAAAGCTTACAGATTCTTGGTTTTTAATCTAAGGTTTTTAATCTATCTCACTAAAATTTTGTAGAGATAGTAAAGTAGGCGTAAAATTTAGTAGTTATTAATATCACCTATTGATTTTTTTTAAGAATAATAGACTCAGAGGATTCTGGGAAGATGGCGGAGTAGTTCAGAAAATTTCAAGTTCTCCAGATTTCCCCCACAAACAAGATAAAATAGCTCCTTAGGGTGAACATAGAGTGATATATATATATATATATAGAGAGAGAGAGAGAGAGAGAGAGAGAGAGAGAGAGAGAGAGAGTCTAGTTCCACTTAAACAACAAGCTGCAAGCCCTGGGTTTAGCTGGGATTGGGGGCTCCCTTGGCCCCAACCACCAGAACTTTTACCTCTGGGATACAGAGGGGAGTTGAGCATCTGAGCCAGGGAAGGTTGAGGGAAGCTCTGCTGATAAAAAATGCCAGACCCAGCTGTGATGCCAAGACATGATCCTGGGAGAGAAGGAACCAGTACACACCAGGTGAGTGCAAAAACAGTGGGGTGGGTAAGTACCCCCAGCTGGCTGGGGGTACTTACAGGAGGCTAGAGGTCTTGGTTTCTGTTCCAGATCAGAGGGGAGAACTGAATGAGGATCTGGGCAGAGGTACCATCCCCCATATCCCAGGGCTAGAGGTGATTACAAAAAATAAGTTGCTACAAATTAAAATAATTAATAATAATAGTTATAATAATAATAATAATAATAATAATGAGCAGGCAAAGGAGAAAGAATTCAACCACAGGAGGTTACAACTAGATAATATAAGGTTAGAATATTGCTGTGATGTATGAATTGAGTTGGTGGACTTGGAAAGTCCTTATGGAAAGACTTGGACTTATGAAGGAGGAGGCTATCTACCTTCAGATAAACAAAGGACAGATAAGTATAATATGGTCTTAAGTAGATGCATGTGAATGTATATGTCTATATATGAGTATGATTATAAATATTCAAATATATCTATGTGGCAAGTAAGTATGTGTATGTACAGGTATATATATGTATATCTTTATGTGTATATGTCTATATATGTATGTATATATGTATATGGGTATGTACATGTGTGTACGTATGTACACATACATAATGATTTCTGTGCTTACTTACAGCCTTTGGGAGTGGGGGGCAGAGTAAAGGGGACCAAAGGACAAAGTAAAAAGTACACACCAGAGAACAAAAGAAAACTTACAAGGAAGCAAAGAAAGATGGACAGCTCTCAACACAATGTGTAATATTTATTATATAGGCTTTCTTGAAATGGAAATGTATTGTAGTATATTTTGAACCTCTCTTATATTCTGCTGTGTACATGGCAATGCTTCCCCTCCTTTTGTGTATTATTTTAGTTTTAGTATTTAAATTTGTTCCTTTTTTCTTACTTTGTATTCAAGTTTAAAATTAGTTTTTTTAAAGAATAAGGTTCATAAATTTTTTCCAAAAATTTGATTTCCTTCTCTTTTTCATAGATTGTCTTCTGAACATTAATCCATCAATGACCTCAAAATAGTATTCACTTTGCTTTGTATATACTTGATCTCTAGTCCAACAACTCTTACCATTTTTCTTTTCATGCCATTTCTACTTCCTCATGCAGTATGTAAGGGACTATATCTGCTGTTTTGTCACTACTTTTGTTACCACCATTGCTACTGGAAATGAGTCACATGTATATATATAGGTATATATATATATATGTATGTGAATGTGCATTGATGAAACTTTTTAAGCAGAAAATGTTTCTATTTTAAAACAGAACAAATGAAAAGCAGAAATAATAACTTAGGATTTCTATAAACAGCTATTTTCTTCACTAAAATGGTGGAACCTGCCAACATATTTGGACTCTCACAAAATAATAGAAGTCAATATTTTGCTATGACTATACTCACTACCTTTCCAGCACGGTAGGCTCTATCAGAGGTTGCATTCCATAAACATTGCCTTTGAGAGCTATAATAACCATGCCACAAAAAGGATCAGAGTATGACTTTGCAGAGGAATGTATTATATTTTTAGGGTGTATGATTTGAAGCAAAGTAATAAAATATTGAACTACATAATTGTGAAACTTTGAAGTTTGTGGAAACAAATATTACAGAAAGAACAACCTAGAATTGTTCATAGATTTCCTCTTTAAATACTATTTGATTTTAATCAAAAGCATTTATTGGGTCATAGGGAGAGTCAATAACATACACAGTATTTTAGGAGGCAGAGCTACTTTTTTCCTCATAAAAATATTAGTAGAACATTGCAAATAGTATTAATCTCCATTAGTTATACAGTTAATAAATATTTATTAAATACCTACTACGTGCTGGGTATGGTGCTAACTGCTGTACATACCCACAAGTACTATACAGCATATATATGTGGTTCATATTCAAAATTTAGATATCTTATTTTGCTTTGCTCTAAAATTATTTTCAGTTGATGAAAAATTTAAAAAATGCTACAATTATTGCTATGAAAATTTTGTAGAAAGAGTTGTAACATTCCATGGCCTGAAGGGTATGTATCATATTATACATGCTTATCCATTCAGGTGCCTGGTGTACAACAGGAGAAAAGATGCAGCTGATACAAGAGAAGCAGATGGTAAAAGGTACCTGCTGACCAAACAAGAGCAGCAGGATTAAATCTGGGTAGGTCAGCTCATCTGTAATGGATAATCTCAATTGTCATTACACACATCAATTGCTTTTGATACTACTGTATGTCATGCAGTGCCTAGGGGCCGTATGGCGTTCCTTGAAACATTTAACTGAAAACTGCTGAGATATTATAATTTTTGCCTCACATTTTGAGTCAAGTCACTAAATCCCTCCAAAAGAAATTAATGTTGCTAGCTTTGTATTATTTTAAATTAAACATTCTTCATTTTTATAAAGACACAAGACTGTTGTTTGATATATATCCAATTTATCTGCTAATTTATGAATGTATAATGATATTGCATTATTGTTATAAAGTTAATCAAGACTTTAATGGGACAGCAATGTTACTATCAAGGTTTTTTGTTTTTAATATAATGTATGTATTCAATGAGCTGATTATGCAGTGTGACAATGAATTCACTAATTACAAAGTTATTACTATATCTCTAATGGGAAGAAATTCCAGCTTCCCAAGTTGCAAATCGAAACTCAAAAAAAAAAAAGTAATTTCTGGGGAGATACAGCAAATAAAAACACCCAGAAAAAAGCTCCACAGAAAATACTGTTATTTTTTATGTTCCTACTGAATGTTTTATTTTAGTCTTTTTGGTCACAAGCAATTTCTGAAAGCTTTTCTGATCAAGTGAGCTCCCAACAGTGTAAACAGTTTGCTTGCGCTAAAATGATTTATAAAAATGTGACTTTCAACAAATCTACTTACCCACAATAACTAAAAACACTAAAATAGTATAACTGTAAGTTATGGTGTGAAAAAACACCTATTGTATCGAGTTATGTAGGAGACTCATGTCACTGCATCGATAAGCACAGGCCATTTCAGGGTACTCCTTTCTTGAGGAACAACTGATGATGATTTTCTTCTTTTCCTCCATTTGACAAAACGACCCAGGCAAAAGTCCCTGGATTTAGCACTTGAAATAAATGATTACCAAGGTCCCTTCTAGTTCTAACGTTTTATTATTCTATGATGTTTCGTTTCTTCTCAGAGTTTCAAGATATTCATTTGTCAATGATTCCTAATGTAGAAATATTAAGTTCAAAAGTATCCTGATAAATATTTTCTTGTATACTTCTGTTATGTTAAAAAGTCACAATATAACTATGTAAAGTGGCATGAGAGCAAATGGCCTTGGTCTTTTAGATGAATGTTACCTTCGCTTACCTGTTGGTTGCCATCAAGGTAGAAAGCTAAAAGGGAAATTTAATCGTATCATTCTACAATAGGGCATAGTCCTACAGGTAGGCTGCCTTACACAAAAGATCTTTCTCTCCCCGCATATTCATGACTTTGAACTGACACAATACCTATAGAATGCCCCACCTTTCAATTTAATCATTGTGTAACATTTGACCCGAGGTCTGAAATTTGACAGTTTCAATTGTTAGGATTCCTACTAAAGACCCCATCATTTTTCACAAGTGCTGATTTTTCCATAGTTGCTCAGTAGAGGCAGCAAGAAGTTATCACGAGTACCATTCTCTCCTTTTTTTTTTCATTCTCACTAAGCACTGACAATGTGCTATTTTTCTGAAGATGTTATTTTAATGGACATTATACTGGTGACTTTGGCAGTAACACAAACAACAGATTTGGGAGCAAAACTACATACGTCTTTTGGCAGAGGAACAAACCTTAAGATTTACTACCCCTCAGTTCCTCATCTGATTCTTTATTATTATTATTCTACATAGGATTTTTTTTTTGTTTTCATAGGCCAAACTTAAACTTCCCATCATCCTCATCCCATGGGCCATGTGACTGAACTTGCTATGACCCTTGATGGGATTGCAAAGACTCTAATAAAATCATAGTAGTTGGAGCCTTAAAACATTGGTGGCATAATGCAAGTGTTTTAGTGATGCTTTTGGTGCCAATTCTGGTGCCTTTGGACTGAGTCCCTAAAGGTTTCTGTGCTGTCTATTCTAGCTGTTTGGATAAATGAGGCAGTTAGAGTTGGCAGGGTCTGTCTTCCCCCTCTGATCCTCAGAGAATGAGTATATAAGTCCGTGTCTTTTATTAGCTTTTGAAGTTTTAGCTGGATAGATCTTCTACCGAAAGATTGAAAAGTTGCCCAAATGCCATATTTATCGTCTAATACATTTCCTGTGCTGTCAATTTTTCACTAGAATTTTACCCTAGTAAAAGGTATACAGGGAAGCAATGAGGTAGCACAGTGGATAGAGCACTGGCCCTGGATTCAGGAGGACCTGAGTTCAAATCCGACCTCAGACACATAACACTTACTAGCTGTGTGACCCTGGGCAAGTCACTTAAGCCCGATTGCCACACCCCCCAAAAATAGGTGAAATAAGGTAGTCTAGTAAGAACAATGTGTATAAAAACATTCCCCCCAAATCACGAGATATACTCTCCCACAACAACATACAGAGGAAGACATAGATGTGTACTTGAGCTTAGTTAGCTCATGTGGCAAAAGAATGATATAGCAACTCATTTCTCCTTTTGTCACAGATAATATACGAAGGGGAAAGGCAGTGTTGAAAGAACTGATGTCACAGAGTCAGGAAGGCCCTAGGTCAGGTCTAGCTTCTGACATATTGACTGTGGCAACTTAAGTGACCCCAGGCAACTCAGCAAGACTAGCAATTACAGAATGGAGGTAATTTGCATTGAATGAAAGAGTGATGTGGTCAGATTTGTGCTTTAAGAAAATCAGAGTTGGAAGCTCATCAATAGGAATTCCTTATACCAATGAAATGAGAGTGAGAAGAAGTGAGGGAGACAGAAACAGAGATAAACAAGCAGGCACAGAGAGACAAAGAGAGAGACAGAGACAAAGCAGGAGTTCTTAACATTTGGAGATCTGTGCATGGATTTCAAAGACACTGTTCAGGGATGGTTAGACCTCAAATCTATTGATGAGTTAGGGGAATGTCTACCTCAAGCATATGAAGACTTCCTCCTATAAAATGGGCAGATAAGAATAATCTGTTCCAAAGGCCATGAAGACAGTTGGAGCAGGTGCCATGGAGTAGTTAGAAACTGGTCAGCCATCAAAGACAGCAAGGTCATCCATCACACCCCAGGCCATTGCCAGTTGTCCTGACTTTTGTCTTGTTACTGGACTTTGATGACTCAGGAACTGCGAGTGAGGCTGATGACTTTGCACAAATGTACCTCAATTAAACCCAATTCACGCACAAATCAAGCCATCACCCTACTATATGGTCTTATTCAAAAATGAAGGATGAACAACCACATGAATGGGGAAAGTATCATAAATCTTTAGTTTTCTTTTTAATCATATGTATTTCATTTCATGTGCATGAAAAATATTATTCTCAGTAGGGTTCCATAGGCTTTTCCAGACTGCCAAAAGTGCATAATCACGCATACATGTTAAGAAACCCTGCCAAGAGTTCTTAGCTATTACAAGTCGCAGGATAGCACCGATGAGGACAAAAACCTTGCTACTTGCCAGCTGTGGATTATTGGGCCTTATCCTGTCTACTGGGATTCTAGCTGCTGCTCTTCTTACCAGAGCAGTTCAACCATCTATAGTGCTCAGTGTCTTAGAGTAACACCTAGAGTTTAAGTCTCCAGAGCCTATCATACCGGGGTTGTTGTTTGGGGATTTTTTCTGAGTGAAAATCATTTTAGAAGTTGAAGATAGAAAACACAGAGAGAGTTATTTCATGGAAGATCCACAGTTTGTGGGAATACATCTTTTAGTCCTAGGAGCTTTTAACAAGATCTTATTTCTGAGAAGTAAGAAGTTGTCCAGAGTACTAATCTACTCATCTGTTACTGTTATTTTGTTCATTCTCACAGATAGCACTGTATAACTTTCCTCAAGATGTTGTTTTTATAGGATATTATATTGATGGCTTTAGCAACAACATGAAAGCAGAACTGCTTATAATTGAAACACAGGTATTTAATCTACATTAAAGTATTCAGAGTAGACAAAAACTTCAGAAGTGCGCATTAGATACTTTACATATATTTGATATTAGTATCTCTTGGAATTTAACAATTTGAAATTTAACACCTTGTTGTTATTTTAAAAAAAAAAGCAAGAACAAATCGCAGTCAAATAACGTGAAAGTCCCTCCCTCCTTTACTCAGAAAAACACAAAAGGAATTACTGAACTCACAAAATCACAAATTTTCATAGTAGTAAGAGACCTCAGCAGCCAACACACATACAAAAGAAATTTCCATTATAACATACAAAAGTAGTGGTCTTCCAGCCTCTATTTGAAAACCTACATGGAGAAAAATACAGCAGAAAGACCTGCAAGAAGGGAACACATAGTCAAAGAACAAAATTAGTGTATCCTCATGTAAAGAACACCTCATTTCTCACCTGACTACATAATTTTAGAACTTCTCTGACTTTTCCACCATGCCTCAGAAAGTTCGTTATTGGGAAAATATCATCATTCTGTAATATCCATCAGCCTTAGGGGACTTCATCTCATCACCACTCTTGGTCCCTCTATTGAAGGGTGAAGCCATGAGCTCCAAAAGCTCAATTTAAGGAGGTGACCTAGGTCAGAACATCTCTTTTCTCACCTGGCTCCACCACTTTGGAACTTCTTTAACTTTTTTACCATACCTTCACCTTAGGTACCTTTGCTAGTAGGTTGTTCACCCCTTACTCCTAGCTTTCAACTTACTTTTTTGTATTGTCTTCCTCCATTAGACTGCAAGCTTCTTGAGGGCAGGAACTCTTTTTTTTCCTTCTTCATATTTGTATCCTCAGCACTTAGCACAATGCCAATCACATAGTTGCTTAATAAAAGTTTTTGGATTGATTAATTAATTGATTAATGCACTGAGACTTTTATATAGAAAAAAAAATGTGTTGTCAATGCACATGGTTAGAGAAGCAATTCACACCTCTAAGACTGTAGAGCAGTGGATGTTCTCTAGTGATGTTATCAAGTTGCTCCCTTTGAACCTATTCCCTCCTGTTTTCTTATGGTTACTTCTGGACCTTGCTTTACTGATCTTACAATTTTTTAGATATACACATATGGGCAAATGTATGTATGCATGTATGTATGTACACTAATAACTAGTAGTTATTGAGCTTTTCTCTCCTACCAATGTCTAAATTTCATCTTTTCAAAGTTAGCAGCTAGCTATCTCATCTCCTATCTTCTAAGTTATAGTGACTAGAAAGCTTCTGCTTGATAAGTATATGAGGACAGATCTTTAGTCACAGGCAAGGCTGTTAGTTACCATACCCAATGAAAGACCAAAAGTCAAGGAGTATTCCTATGGGCTAAGAAAAGTGTATATTTTGAATTTGGTCTGTTGAGAGCTAAATCAAAGCCCTTTCTTAAGAATAATCATCTGATTTAATGTTACAAATCCCCAAACTCCCCTCAACTTGACATGTAAATGATTTTGATACAGAAAAAAAAGTCAAGCAAATTAGACAAAATCCTTATTTTTCATTCACCTTATGCACAATATAGCTTTATTATGTGTGGTTGACAACAAGCCTTCTATACTTGGATCAACCCTACATAATTATAGTGAATTTGATTCTGGAATATTTAAAAATAATTCACTAAAACCAAAATCCATGGGCACAACTTTTTGCAAAAGACCACTAGGAAGTACAAATGGCAGTCAATTTTTGTTTGTTTTAAACAGACTGATTTATTTATGAAATTATATGTCCTTTCATTGTCCACCACTTTTAAT
Source organism: Vombatus ursinus (assembly GCF_900497805.2). Taxonomy (NCBI): domain Eukaryota; kingdom Metazoa; phylum Chordata; class Mammalia; order Diprotodontia; family Vombatidae; genus Vombatus; species Vombatus ursinus. The sequence goes on along the minus strand of NW_020948084.1, from coordinate 167 downwards.
TTTTTGTTAGGTCAGCACAGTTGTCTTCTCTCAAAATTCGTAATGTTCTTTTTTATGGGTATGGATTATTTGCTTCTTTTAAAATTGGAATTTCACAGTTTACAATAAGAAAATATTTTTTTTAATAGAAAACAAGTTAAATAAAAAAACTACTAGACTTTTTCTTT
>NW_020948083.1:0-2999 GCF_900497805.2 Vombatus ursinus | reverse complement strand
TTTAAACTCAGGTTTCAGTTTTCAGTCATTTTTCAATCATATCTGACTCTTCATGACCCCATTTGGAGTTTTCTTGGCAAAGTTGCTAAAGTGGTTTGCCATTTCCTTCTCCAGGAAACTGAAGCAAACAGGGTTAAGTGATTTGCCCAGGGTCATGCTAGCTGCATGTGACTGAGGCCAGATTTGAAATCGGGAAGATGAGTCTTCAGGCCTGATGCTCTATCCACTGGGCCACCCACCTGCCCATTTGAATCCAGGTGCTAACTCAAAAGCTCTTTCCTCCACCCAAGTCTTATCATCATCCCTGTCTCAAAGTGTGAGGGAGCACCAAGCTTCTGCTATCTCTCCTTTTATCCAACCCTAAAGCCTGTCTCTCCTGACAGTGAAGCCTCCTACTTCTACTGTCTCTATTACAATACGAACTTCTTAAAGCCATAGAGAAGATCCCAGGAGATTTTTGACTACATGAAGCTGAAAAAGTTTTTGTACAAACAAAATTAACTCAGTCAAAATTAGGAACGAAAAAGTTAACTTGGAAAGAATTATGCAGCAAGTTTTTCTGATAAAAGGTCTGGTGTCCACAACATATGGGAAATTGACTCAATTATATGAGAATAAAAATCATCCCTCAATAGAAACCAGTCCAAAGATATGACCAGGCAGTTCTCAGGGAATTCAAATACAAGTTAGCAACAACTAGATTTTTAAAAACTGTTTCAAATCACTAATAAGAAAAATACCAGTTGAAACAACTCTAAGGTTCTACCTCCTAGCCCTTGGACTGGAAAAGATGACAAAGAAAATGACAGTTGTTGGAGGGGCAGTGGGAGGCCAGGCCCACTCATCCCCTGCTGACAGAATGAGCATTGGCCCTAGCGTTCTAGAAAGAAATTCCTAACTATCCATCAGCAAGTCACTCTACTGTGCACACCTTTTGACCCCATAATACTACCTCTAGGCACATACCCCAAAGAGATTCACAAATGATAGAAAGAGCCCACATGTACAAAAATATTTATAGCCATTCTTTTTATTATTGCAAAGAACAAGAAAGTTATGATCCATCAGCAGTGGGTGGACGGTTGAACAAATTTTGGCATATAGATGGAATGCAATATTCTTGTACCAAAAGAAATGAGGAAAGGGATGAATTTAGAGAGATCTGAGAATGCTCGTATTAACTAATGTGGCATGAAGTGAGCAAAATGAAAAACAATTTATACAACAACTACAATATTATTGAAAATAAACTTTTAAAGACTTAAACTTGAGAACTCTAACCAACAGAACAGCCAAGCAGAACCCCAGGTAACGGATAATGAAGCATGCTGGCCCAGCATTGTCAGACAGGGACAATGTGTGTGTCTGTTTTCCTTCATTATGCTGATTTGTTACAAAGAAGGATTATTTTTCTTTTCATTTTCGGAGAGAATGTAGAAGAGTGGTGCTAGGGATCTCAAAAAAAAAAAGGGGGGAAAGGGCAATTGAAGCTTTTTTTAAATACACAAAAAATAAAAGGAGGGTCAGAGCGAGGCCTGCAAGCAAGCCAGCTGGGAAAGTGACTTAGGAAATGTATCCCGTGCACGTAGGCTATCTAGGATAGAGACCCTTGGCTTCATATGGAATTCTCTTCTGTTCTCATGTTTCTTAGTGTATGCCAAGTTCAGAATTACTAAACAAACAAGTGGGTGAATGAATGAATTAATTAAACAAAATGAAAATTAAAAAATTCTCACCTTATAAAATATTCAGACACTGTTGGGATAAAGCCACACTTGGTTATTAGCCCTTAGGGCCTCCTTCCATCACATCCCTCAGTGAATGACTGCCACTAAATTAAATGGAGACCTCCATCCGTCTCTGCCACTGTCTGAATGAGCACTCAGGAAGACGCAACATGACCTAGCTTTAATCACTGTCCCCATAACTCCTGCCCTTAATCATTTTATACCTTCTGCTGTATCCCACCTGTACCCACAGCTGGAGACCAACAAGGCATCTGTCCCATTCAAGGTGGTCCTCCTGCAAATTCTCTTCTCAAACCACACGAGGTATTGACCTTACCTAAAGGTTTATTTATTCAATTCTCATTCAAATGTTCACAGGGAAAAGGTTTGGCCCCCATAAGGATAAAAGGCCTATGACCAAGAGAAGCCAAAAGCTATAGTGCAAAAACTCCTCTGAAAAGAGTAGGCCCAGACTATTGGATGGCCCAGAAGGAGGTACTTGGAAGGCCTGGCCTGGCTTAGGGCCAGGTCGCCACAGTCTCTACTTTAGGAGACACGAGGTGGAGAATGGCTCAGTCAAAACCATCCCATTGGCTGGGATGAATGGCCAGTGCCTGTGCTGGCCACCCCAGCAGGAAGCCTGGCCAAGGCACCACTGTGCCTCAAACAACCAGCATTACTGGAAAAGACAAAATCTCTCAAAAGGCAATTAAAAGTAAAACCCATCTGAAGAAAAGGAAAGTTGAGATGCACTCAAGCCTGCAGACTCATTAATAGTCATCAGACCCACCCAATGCCCATAAAATCATACTTGAAAACACTGTCTCAGGATCACAGGCCTCCCGCAGGTAAAGGGCGGTCCCATTCAGCTTGCTCTGCTTGGCCCAGAGGACAGAGCTACGTCATGTTGCAATGAGGCATTGATGCCTGAAACAATACCCTGGCAGGATGGAAGTCCTCTTCCCCACTCTTCCCATTCCTTAAAGCCTGATGACAATCTCACCTAGCCCAAAAGGCCTTTCCCCACCCACCATTCCAGGAAAAATTCAGCTCTCTGAAGGCCAGGCCTGTCTTGTTTTTCTATTTCAAAACCCACCACCATATGACAGGCACTTAATAAATGCTTGTTAACTGATTTAATTAGAGCTATCAAAATTAGAATGGGCTGTCTGAAAAGGTCACCCTAACCCCACCCCCTGTTCCACCTTCCCTCTCCATTGGAGGGTTTAAACTCAGGTTTCAGTTTTCAGTCATTTTTCAATCATATCTGAC
>NW_020948082.1:2060-2170 GCF_900497805.2 Vombatus ursinus | reverse complement strand
AAAACTGAGAGTGATGCAAGAAAATCATGAAAAACAAGTCAACAGCTTGCTAAAGGAGACCCAAAAAAATACTGAAGAAAATAACACCTTAAAAAATAGCCTAACCCAAA
>NW_020948082.1:556-1960 GCF_900497805.2 Vombatus ursinus | reverse complement strand
AGCTTGCTAAAGGAGACCCAAAAAAATACTGAAGAAAATAACTCCTTAAAAAATAGCCTAACCCAAATGGCAAAAGAGGTCCAAAAAGCCAATGAGGAAAAGAATGCCCTAAAAAGCAAAATTGGCCAAATGGAAAAGGAAGTCCAAAAGATTACTGAAGAAAATACTTCCTTAAAAATTAGAATAGAGCAATTGAAAGCTAGTGACTTTATGAGAAATCAAGACACTGTAAAACAAATCCAAAAGAATGAAAAAATTAGAAAACAATGTGAAATATCTCATTGGAAAAACAACTGACCTGGAAAATAGATCCAGGAGAGAGAATTTAAAAATTATTGAACTATCTGAAAGCCATGATCAAAAAAAGAGCCTAGACATCATCTTTCAAGAAATTATCAAGGAAAACTGTCCTGATATTTTAGAACCAGAGGGCAAAATAGAAATTGAAAGAATCCACCAATCTCCTCCTGAAAGAGATCCCCAAAGGAAAACTCCTAGGAATATTGTAGCCCAATTCCAGAGTTCCCAGGTCAAGGAGAAAATATTACAAGCAGCCAGAAAGAAACAATTCAAGTATTGTGGAAACACAATCAGGATAACGCAAGATGTAGCTGCTTCTACATTAAGGGACCACAGGGCATGGAATATAATATTCCAGAGAACAAAGGAGATAGGATTACAACCAAGAATCACCTACCCAGCAAAACTGAGTATAATCCTGCAGGGGAAAAATGGTCATTCAGTGAAATAGAGGACTTTCAATCATTCTTGATGAAAAGACCAGAGTTGAATAGAAAATTTGATTTTCACATACAAGACTAGAGTGGAACATGAAGATGTAAACAGGAAAAAGAAAATCATAAGACACTTATTAATGTTGAACTGTTTACATTCCTGCATGGAAAGATGATATTTGTAACTCATGAGACCTTTGTCAGTGTTAGGGTAGTTGGAGGGGGGAAAATTATATGTACGTATACATAGATATAGATAGATAGGTAGATAGAGGGCACAGAGTGAGTTGAAAATGAAGGGGTCATGTCTGGAGAATAAAATTAAGGGGTGAGAGAGTAATATACTAGGAGAAGGAGAAAGGGGGAGATAGAACAGGGTAAATTGTCCCACAAAAAAAAAAGCAGAAAAGAAAAGGTTCTTACAGTGGAGAGGAAATGGGGGAAGGTGAGAGGGAATGAGTGAATGTTATTCTCATAGGATTTGACTTAAGGAGGTTATAACATATACACTCAATTGGGTGTAGAAATCTGTCTTACACTACAGAAAAATAGGGGGGGAAGGGGACAAGAGAGTAGGGGAATGTTAGAGAGGAGGACAGATTGGGAAAGGGAGTAATCAGAAACAAATACTTCTGAGGAGGGACAGGGTCAAAAGAAAGAATAGAATAAA
>NW_020948082.1:0-456 GCF_900497805.2 Vombatus ursinus | reverse complement strand
AGGGGAAGAGGTATTTAGAACTCATGCCATCTTGGAGTGGGGGGAGGGTTAGATGGGGTGAAAATTTGGAACTCAAAATCTTGTGGAAGTAAATGTTGAAAACAAAATAAATAAATAAATAGATAAATAAATAAATGAATAAATAAATAAATAAAAAGAAAGTGTTTATACTTCAAAGGGGCCAAACCTCATCCAGGGATTTTTCTCCAGATCTTTGCAGATTGTCCCAGGAGGAGCACTGTTCTTCCCCTACTCTCATGTATTTTTACTACTCTATGTTCTCCCTGAGGTGCTATTATGTGGGGAAAATCTTGACAGTTTGGAATTTTCTGACCTACTCCACCATCTTTGCAGAATCTTCCATGTGTTTTTTTTAGTAGCAAGACCAATATTGATAAATGCTTTGCATGACTGCACTCATATTACCTCTATCAAATTACTTGCCATCCCAAGAAG
>NW_020948081.1:0-1966 GCF_900497805.2 Vombatus ursinus | reverse complement strand
AATTGAAAGCTAGTGACTTTATGAGAAATCAAGACACTGTAAAACAAATCCAAAAGAATGAAAAAATTAGAAAACAATGTGAAATATCTCATTGGAAAAACAACTGACCTGGAAAATAGATCCAGGAGAGAGAATTTAAAAATTATTGAACTATCTGAAAGCCACGATCAGAAAAAGAGCCTAGACATCATCTTTCAAGAAATTATCAAGGAAAACTGTCCTGATATTTTAGAACCAGAGGGCAAAATAGAAATTGAAAGAATCCACCGATCTCCTCCTGAAAGAGATCTCCCAAAGGAAAACTCCTAGGAATATTGTAGCCCAATTCCAGAGTTCCCAGGTCAAGGAGAAAATATTACAAGCAGCCAGAAAGAAACAATTCAAGTATTGTGGAAACACAATCAGGATAACGCAAGATGTAGCTGCTTCTACATTAAGGGACCACAGGGCATGGAATATAATATTCCAGAGAACAAAGGAGATAGGATTACAACCAAGAATCACCTACCCAGCAAAACTGAGTATAATCCTGCAGGGGAAAAATGGTCATTCAGTGAAATAGAGGACTTTCAATCATTCTTGATGAAAAGACCAGAGTTGAATAGAAAATTTGATTTTCACATACAAGACTAGAGTGGAACATGAAGATGTAAACAGGAAAAAGAAAATCATAAGACACTTATTAATGTTGAACTGTTTACATTCCTGCATGGAAAGATGATATTTGTAACTCATGAGACCTTTGTCAGTGTTAGGGTAGTTGGAGGGGGGAAAATTATATGTACGTATACATAGATATAGATAGATAGGTAGATAGAGGGCACAGAGTGAGTTGAAAATGAAGGGGTCATGTCTGGAGAATAAAATTAAGGGGTGAGAGAGTAATATACTAGGAGAAGGAGAAAGGGGGAGGTAGAACAGGGTAAATTGTCCCACAAAAAAAAAGCAGAAAAGAAAAGGTTCTTACAGTGGAGAGGAAATGGGGGAAGGTGAGAGGGAATGAATGAATGTTATTCTCATATGATTTGACTTAAGGAGGTTATAACATATACACTCAATTGGGTGTAGAAATCTGTCTTACACTACAGAAAAATAGGGGGGGAAGGGGACAAGAGAGTAGGGGAATGTTAGAGAGGAGGACAGATTGGGAAAGGGAGTAATCAGAAACAAATACTTCTGAGGAGGGACAGGGTCAAAAGAAAGAATAGAATAAATGGGTGGGTGGGATAAGATTAAGGGAAATAAAGTTAGTTTTATACAGCATGTCTACTGTGGAAGAGTTTTACATAACTGCATATATATAACCTATATTTAGTTGCTTGCCTTATCAGTGAGGGTGGGTGGGGAGGCAGGAAGGCAGAAAATTTGGAACCCAAAGTTTTAAAATCATGTTTAAAAAAAATGTTTTCACATGCAACTGGGAAATAAGAAATACAGGAAATGGGGTACAGAAATCCATCCTGCCCTTCAGGAAAATTGAAGGGGAAGGGGATAAGAGAAGGGGGGGAGAGATAGAAGGGAAGGCAGACTAGGGGAAGAGGTATTTAGAACGCATGCCATCTTGGAGTGGGGGGAGGGTGAGATGGGGTGAAAATTTGGAACTCAAAATCTTGTGGAAGTAAATGTTGAAAACAAAATAAATAAATAAATAAATAAATAAATAAAAAGAAAGTGTTTATACTTCAAAGGGGCCAAACCTCATCCAGGGATTTTTCTCCAGATCTTCTCAGATTGTCCCAGGAAGAGCACTGTTCTTCCCCTACTCTCATGTATTTTTACTACTCTATGTTCTCCCTGAGGTGCTATTATGTGGGAAAAATCTTGACAGTTTGGAATTTTCTGACCTACTCCACCATCTTTGCAGAATCTTCCATGTGTTTTTTTTAGTAGCAAGACCAATATCGATAAATGCTTTGCACGACTGCACTCATATTACCTCTATCAAATTACTTGCCATCCCAAGAAG
>NW_020948080.1:0-7869 GCF_900497805.2 Vombatus ursinus | reverse complement strand
TGCCTTCAATAAACGAGACTTGATCAGAAAGCCTGTCTTGTCTCCATTTCCTGTGTCCCCTGCTCCCCTCCTTCTTTTACAGGTCCGGACCTCTTTTGATGTCCCGCAGGATGGGACATTTGGCGCCCAACGTGGGGCCCGAGACCCCCTTAAAAGGAGTAAAGGTTTTTGGTGTGTGCTCCTGTGGAAAAAACGACTGCAGTCACGATACATGAGAATTGGTCGCCGCGGATTTGCCAGATCTGCGGAATAGAGACCTGAGGTAAGGAGACACTCTCAAAATGGGGCAGGATGCTAGTAGTCATGAAAAATTTGTAGAAGGGCTTAAGGCCTCATTAAAGACACGGGGAGTAAAGGTTAAGAAAAAGGATCTTATACAATTTTTTGTTTTTTTTAAAAAAGGATGTTTGTCCTTGGTTCCCCCAGGAAGGAACTATAGATGAGAAAAGATGGAAACGGGTGGGAGATTGTCTTAATGATTATTTTAGAACTTTCGGGCCCGAGAAGGTCCCTGTTACTGCGTTCAATTACTGGAATTGTATTTATGATATTTTGAAAATACGTCCTTTTCAGACTGAGGTTTGTAAGATTGTCAGTGAAAAAGACGGAGGCCCCCCGGAGCCTCCTTGTCCATTACCAGCCCCACCCGCAACAGAGGATGAGTCTAGGAAGGATTGTGATTCTGTGTCCATCGACATGCCCTTAGATGATTTTTCCTCCCAAAGTAGGAGAGTTGAGAGCATTTATCCTGTTTTACAAGAGGCTTTGGTCAAGAGGTCAAATGATACCTTAGATCCTACTGACGCAGCTGACCTTGAGCAGGAGGCTGCTTCTTATAATGACCCCTGTAATTTCAGTGCTGCTTCTGCATGTCTTCCTACTATACAGCACTCTGCTTCCGCGCCCGCTGCTCCTGCTTCTCTACTCCCAACCCCTCATCTTCCTGCTTCTCTGCCCCCTTCTGCTCCCCCTTCTTATCATACTCTTCCCCCTTTTCCGCCTGTTGACACTCCCTTGACCTCGCTCCCCTCTCAGATTCAGTCCCTCCGACAGACGTTGATGTTTAAGAAAGAGAAAGCACAGCTGCTTAAGGAACTACGGCTCCTTGATTTGGAACTCGCTAATTGCATCCCTGGCCCGGCTGTTGCTCTCACTGCCCCTACAGTAACCTCCAAACCCAAATCCGAATCCCCTGTTTTGGCCCCCCTCCCTTCCCCTAAAGATGCAGGGTCTTTACTCCCTAAGAAAAGGAGTCTTTTCTCTTCCTCCCCCGCTTTTCTTTTTCCCATTATTGAGGACAAAACTGCGTCAAGTGACACTGAGGAGGAGGGAGAGGAGGCTGCCCCCCGGCAATATAGACGCCTCGGGTATAAGACGCTAAAAACACTAAAAGAGGCAGTCTCTCAGTATGGCCCTGTTGCCCCATTCACCCTCTCCATCCTTGATGCCCTTGATCATTTATGGCTCACTTCTCATGATTGGCTTCACCTTGCCCGTGCCACCCTGAGTGGAGGAAATTTTGTGCTTTGGAAATCTGAATTTAAAGAATTATGTAAGGAAGCGGCCCGCCGTAATCGTGAGGCCGAAGGGGAAAGTGCGGAATGGACTTATGAAATGCTTGTTGGCCTTCCTCCTTTTAATACTAATGAGGCCCAATCTAAGTTTGCTTCTGGAATTTTTGCTCAAATTCAGGCTGCTGCACGAAAGGCGTGGCGGCTGTTACCTCCTAAAGGACACGCCACGACCTCTATCGCCTCCATCCGCCAGAAGCCTGAGGAGCCTTACACTGATTTTGTTAGTCGTCTAACTGAAGCTGCAGAAAGACTGTTGGGGCCATCTGAGGGCGACAGTGATTTTGTCAAGCAGCTTACTTTTGAAAATGCCAATTCTGCCTGTCAGGCCGCCATTCGCCCGCAAAAACGTCAGGGGTCTCTTTCTGATTATATCCGCCTCTGTCAGGATATTGGCTCCAGTCGCCAAATTGGCGCCGCTATAGGTGCTGCGTTACAGGATGCCTTTGCTGGGGCTGTTGCTGCTGCCCCCCCCAACGCCTCTCCTAAATGTTTTAATTGCGGCACTCCTGGTCATTTTGCTAGAAATTGCCCAAACGCCAAGCAAGGCCGTGTTGGTCACCCTGGCCTCTGTCCCCGATGTAAGAAGGGTCGTCACTGGGCCTCTCAGTGCCGCTCTAAAACTTCCGCTGAGGGCCTCCCCTTGCCGCAGCAGGGAAACTTCCTCCGGGGCCAGCCCCAGGCCCCTCTCATCCCCTCACAGGCCGGCCCTGGGGCCGCTCGGCTGGCCGTGTCTCAATCTCTGATCTCTCCCGAGCAACCCCTGGCAGCGCCGGACTGGACCTCCATTCCTCCTCCACCACAGTATTAAGTGCAGACCAGGGACCTCAGGTCCTTGGTACTGGGGTATTCGGTCCCTGCCCTCCGGGGCTCTTTGCCCTTCTCCTTGGGAGAGCCTCCTCTACGATCTCTGACCTTTTTGTACATCCAGGAGTAATTGATAATGACTATACTGGTGAGATCAAGGTGATAGTTTCTACCGCCTCTGTTGTTCCAAAAACCATTCCGGCGGGTACGCGCCTGGCGCAGCTTCTTTTGCTTCCTCTTGATAATTCCATGGGTTCTTCCCAGAGGCCTTCCCCTCGTGGCCCGCGCGGCTTCGGCTCCTCCGATGCCTTTTGGGTTCAGCCTGTTCTCCCCCAAAAGCCCCTGCTTCTCCTAAAGATTGAGGGCAAACAGTTTGAAGGGATTGTGGATACTGGTGCTGATGCCACCGTTCTTAGGAAGGAGTCCTGGCCTGCTTCCTGGCCTTTAGTTTCTGCCCTTACTAACCTTAAAGGCATAGGCCAGGCAGTAGATCCTGAGCAGAGTGCCAAATTTTTGACCTGGTCGGATGCTGAGAATAACACTGGTCTTGTGAAACCTTATGTTATTCCTGGCCTTCCCTTTAACCTCTGGGGCCGGGATATTCTCTCACAGATGGGAATGGTTATGTGCAGTCCGAGTGATCTTGTTACCTCCCAGATGCTGAGGCAGGGTTTCCTACCTGGCCAAGGTCTTGGAAAAAACTCACAGGGCATTCGTTCTCCCATTGAGGCCTCTCCTCGCCCTGAAAGATTAGGTCTGGGAAATTTATTCTGATGGCCGCTGATATTCCTGCACCCCACGCAGACTGTATCCTATGGAAGGATGACGTGCCCGTGTGGGTTGATCAGTGACCACTTCCAAGGGAGAAGCTTGAGGCTGCCGAGGAGCTAGTGCGGGAGCAATTCCTCACTGGCCGGATTGAATATAGCGATTCCCCTTGGAATACCCCTATTTTCGTTATCAAAAAGAAATCGGGAAAATGGAGGCTCTTGCAGGACCTTCGCGCTGTTAACCGAACCATGATCATCAAAGGCTCCCTTCAACCTGTTCTGCCCTCCCCTGTGGCAATCCCCAGCTCATTTTTTAAAATCATTATTGACCTTAAGGATGCCTTTTTCTCTATTCCTTTGCACCCTGCTGACCGTGCTCGTTTTGCTTTTAGTTTGCCTTCTGTGAATTTTCAGAGCCCAGTGAAACGCTTTCAGTGGAAAGTGCTCCCCCAAGGAATGGCTAATAGCCCTACACTCTGCCAAAAGTTTGTGGCTGCGGCTATTCAGCCCGCTCGTGATCGTTGGCCCTCCCTTTATATCCTCCACTATATGGACGATATATTAATCGCTAGCCCAGAGTCACAATCCCTCTCCCATTGCTTTGCTTTTCTCTCGCAAAACCTTGCTGAATGGGGTCTGCAGGTCTCCCCCGAGAAAATCCAAGTCACGGACCCTTATACATACCTCGGTTTTGAGCTCCGTGGTTCCCTAGTTAGGCCTTCTGACCTGAAATTGAGAACTAGTCATCTAAGAACTCTTAATGATTTCCAAAAGTTGTTAGGGGATGTTAATTGGATCCGCCCCTATCTCCATCTTACTACAGGTGATTTGAAACCTCTGTTTGATATTTTAAGGGGGGACCCAGACCCCCGATCACCTAGACAGTTAACTCCTGAAGGCAAAAAGGCTTTAGACTTAATCACACAAGCCATTCAAGGCCAATTTGTGTCAGCCCTGGATTATTCCCTTCCATTTCTTTTTATTGTCTGTGCCACTTCACACACACCCACGGGAGTCTTTTGGCAGGTGGCCTCTCCCCTTCTCTGGGTTCATCTTCCCTATTCCTCGTCCAAGGTTGTTGTTCCTTATTATAATCTAGTAGCAGAACTCATTATTCAAGCCCGAGATACCAGTGTTAAGATCTTTGGTCAGGAGCCTCACTCTATCATTCTACCTTATGCAAAGGCGGAGGTTGATTGGCTTTTTCGTACCTCTGACCTTTGGCCTATAGCGCTTTCCTCATTTCCCGGAAATATAGATAATCATTATCCTGCTCATAAAATGTTACATTTTATTCGCACACAACCCTTTGTCTTCCCTAAATTAACTTCTACAGAGCCTTTAGTAGGGGCCCTTACAGTTTTTACTGATGGCTCCTCATCTGGGACCGCTGCATATTCATGCAATGGCGTGGCTACCCTTCTGTCCACACCCTATCGCTCTGCCCAGTTAGTGGAATTGTTTGCTGTTTCTGTAGTCCTCCGAACTTTTCCTTCCACTCCTTTGAACATTTATACAGATAGTGCATATGTGGCCCACTCTGTCCCCTTATTAGAAACAGCCTCCCATCTAAAACCTAACTCCTCTGCAATTCAGCTATTTCTCTCAGTACAGTCTGCCATCCGTGCTAGGGCTGCCCCTTTTTTTCTTGGCCATCTGCGGGCACATTCAGGTCTCCCTGGTCCCTTGTCAGAGGGTAATGACCTCGCTGACCACGCCACCCGTATGCCTATTTCGGCTTTTTATCTGTCCCCTGTGGATAGGGCCACTCATGCCCACTCCCTTCATCATCTTAATTCTACCACCCTTAGACTTTTGTTCAAAATCACTCGTGAACAAGCTCGACAGATTGTTAAGCAATGTTCCTCATGTGTGACCCTTCTCCCCACCCCCCATTTAGGAGTGAACCCCCGTGGCTTAATTCCTAACGCCCTATGGCAAATGGATGTGACTCATGTTTCTGATTTTGGTCATTTAAAATATATGCATGTCTCCATCGATACTCACAGCAGCTTTCTCTCTGCCACATTGCAGAGCGGTGAGGCCTGCCGCCACGTGATAGCTCATGTCCTCTCTTGCCTCACTGTTATGGGCAAGCCCGAGTCTATTAAAACCGATAATGGGCCTGGCTACGCTGGCACAGCTTTTCGCTCCTTCTGTGCCACCCTTGGTATCTCTCATGTCACAGGCATTCCTTATAATCCTCAAGGGCAAGGTATTGTGGAACGGGCCCATCAAACCTTAAAAAACACTATTACCAAACTTCGAAGAGGGGCATTCTACCCGGTCAAAGGATCCCCCCGGAACCTGGTCAGCCATGCTCTTTTCATATTAAATTTTCTTCAATTGGATGATACTGGCAAATCAGCGGCTGATAGGTTTTGGCACCCCGAATCCCAGCACAATTATGCGAAAGTACTGTGGAAAGATCCCCTTACTAACCAGTGGCAGGGTCCCGACCCTGTTCTTATTTGGGGTCGGGGTTCGGTCTGTATATATATTAAAGAAAAACAATCTGCTCGCTGGCTTCCTGAGAGGCTTGTAAAGCAAGTTGATTCCTGTGAAATGGCTTCTCCGCCTCCAGTTAACCTTCCTTCCAGGGAGGACAAACCTCTCTGAGAAATATTTCTTTTCTTTATCTACAGGAAATGCTTGGAAAACGATCACCGCTACGCTGGTACCTCCTGGCTGTCCTGAGGGTCTGCCTTGCTGGTTTTGACGCCCCGGCCGGCAACGATCTCCTCGCCTCCCTTTTTGGGCCACCCTGTGACTGCCGTGGAGGGTATACACGGGTAACACCGCAGCGGTTCTCTTACTCCAACGACTGCAATGAATACACCGCCTATCTCACCTATCGACCATCCACCAGTGGGGGATTTAAGCAACGGTGGGAGTGTGTTGCCAAACCCCGAGTCATTCCCTCTCTGCCTGGGTCCCCTGGTCCCTGCCCCTCCCCCTGTCGCTACTATCAAGCTATTCATTCCCTTTGCTATAACAGCGTCCAGCAGTGTTCTTCTAATAATAAGGTTTATTTGACGGCAGTTCTACAGCAAGCCTATGCAGGAACCTTTGGTGGGGAAACCTCCGCCACTCTCCAGGGACATTCTAACAAATATGCCCAGGCATCTTGTTCGTCTGCCGATGTTGGCCACGATGTCTGCTGGCCCGAACGTGCACCCCTACATGTATCAGACAGAGGGGGCCCTTCTGACAGAGCCAGAGAACATGAGGTCCAGCAGCACATTGAGGAACTCATTCGGGCCCAATTCCCCTCCCTCCATTATCATCCTCTTGCACGTCCCCGGCCTCACAGATTGAGTCTCGATGGTCAGACGTCTGTCATTTTGGAATCCACTCACCTTATGCTAAATAAGACCAATCCTGTGTTGGCTGTGGACTGCTGGCTTTGCTTGCCCCTCGGTACTCCCATTCCTATGGCGTTACCCCCCCTTGGTAACCTTGCTCCTGCCGAAAATCCTTCCCTTCCGGTAAATTGTTCCCTAGTCCCCCCTTTTAGGATTCAACCGATCCCTTTGAATCAGTCACTCTTTGTAGCCCCCTGCTTTGAGGGTACCACTCCCAATGCCTCTGTCTCCATTGATGTGGGTTTTCTCCCTCATGTGAATTGTTCCTCTGTCCTTCGTACTAGCAGTTTCCTGTGTCCCCCTCTAGGCCATGTTTTTCTCTGCGGAGGGAATATGGCGTTCCCAGAGTTGCCCGTAAATTGGACTGGTTATTGCTCCATTGCCTCCGTTCTACCTGAGATGGATATTGTTCCAGGGAAAGAGCCTGTTACGGTTCCCAGCCTCGACTTTATGGCTGGAAGACATAAAAGGGCCGTATTTGCTATTCCCTTGCTTGTTGGCTTGGGCATTACGGGAGCCCTTGCGACAGGGTCTGGGGGCTTGGGAGTCGCCATACACTCCTATAATAAACTCTCTGCACAGCTCATTGATGATATCCAAACCTTATCAGGAACTATTAGTGATCTCCAGGACCAGATCGACTCTCTAGCCGAGGTGGTCTTGCAGAACAGAAGGGGATTGGATCTCTTGACAGCCGAACAAGGGGGTATATGCTTGGCCTTACAGGAGAAATGTTGCTTCTATGCTAATAAGTCCGGTGTAGTCCGGGACAAGATAAAGAAATTACAGGATGATCTGGTCAAGCGTTGGAGAGAACTGTTTGAAAATCCTTTTTTAAGTAATCTTCATGGCTTTCTTCCTTATATTTTACCTCTTGTAGGGCCTATATTTGTGTTTTTATTAGCTCTAACCTTCGGTCCTTGGGTGTTCCGGAAGATCACCTCCTATGTCAAACAACAGCTGGACAAGGCCTTGTCCAAACCTATTCAGGTCCATTATTGTCGGCTGGATACTGGCGACCCTGATCTTTATACCGACATTGGCAGGTCCCAAGGATTAGTCTGAGCGCTGGTTTGGTTAGCCAATGACGGGTAAGATCCCCCTGAGGGGAGTCTGACCTAAGCCAGGGGCGTTGCCTTGCATATTGCCCCCATGACGGGCAACAGTCTCCCACTCCTCGGGACAACCTAAGACAGGCACAAACCCCTCTGCTAAACCTTCCCTCTTAAGGAAAGAAAAGGGGGACATGTAAGGGACCACAGGCCCAGTATGACCTCTGGAAAATTACTAGGTTGCAGTTGTCAAGGCCTCCTTGTGATAAGAACAAATTACTACCTCTTCCTGGAATACCCCTAT
>NW_020948079.1:0-2218 GCF_900497805.2 Vombatus ursinus | reverse complement strand
TCTCACGCCCCATTAGGTCAGACAGCTATGAGGTCGTCTCAAACTCAGCTTGATACTCTCAGGCTCTTGATCCAGTGATTCTGTTCGATCAAGGACTTGGGCATACTTTCTGATTCTATATCTGGAAACATGGGCCCAATTCTCTCAAGTCTCTCAGTGCCAGGCACTTGGGAAAACTTAAGTTATGTCTTTGGGCTTTTGGTTTTTTTTTTTTTGTTTGTTTGTTTCCTGAGACTTGTTCCCAAATCCTCCTTTAAGGAGGGAGGGGCTTCCAGCCCCCCCCACACACACACACAGCAAAGGGTCAATCTTCTTCAATTCCTGAAGATTCGCCTTTGGGCTATCTTTTACAAAATTGGGAAAAAAATTAGTTTCTCTAAAGAACTAAAAAAGACAACGCTGGTGTTCTTTTGCAACATTGTTTGGCCTCAGTATCACCTGGAAAATTATGAGGCATGGCCCGTTTTTTGGGACATTACAGCAACATACTCTTTCAGACTTAAAAAGATACTGTAGCAGAGAAGGAAAATGGATAGAGATTCCCTACATAATGACTTTTGTAGAACTTTCTTGAGACCCCATTCTCAGAAAAGATTGTAGGATGCTCGTAGCTAGAGCTGCCCCACAAATGGGGAATGGGGATCAACTAGACTTTTTGGATGACCCTCTTATGGCCCCCAGTGCTAGAGTACCATCCTCTTCCCATCCTCTGTTAATACCACCTCCCCAACTCCTATCTCCACCCTATTCTCCCCTGGTAACCCCTGTTTCCCATGCCTCCCCCTCCTTCCCTTGATTTACCTTCCCTTTTCCTCTAGCCTACCTCCCTTCATATCCTGCCTACCCTGCATTTCCTCCGCAGGCCCCTGCTCTGGAGGTGACCCCTACCTAGGTTTTGGATAAGGGCCTTGCCTCAGTACCTCCTCCCTAGGCCCTTTACCCTGAGGCAAGGAGCACCCAGACCCCGGCCTCAGCCCCAGATTCGGTGGTATCTCCTTCTCTGACCCCTCCCCCTCCTCCATTGCCAGCTGATTTTTCCCTTTGCCCACCAGCATTCCCTAGTCCCTCACTTACAAGAAGTGGGACTTCCTATCTCTCTTCCTCTCTAGCCCCAGTTCCCACAGTGTCTTCAGGGTTTTTCCCCCTAAGGGAAGATCCTGTCTCTCCTAATGGGACAATCAGGGCATTCCATTCTCCATTTCAGACCTCATTCAGGCCAAAGAGAAACTTGTCTATACTCAGAAGATCCCACTAAGTTTACTGAGGGCTTTAGGGACATGACCCTACAATTCGAGCTTTCTTGGGTTGATGTGCATATCCTCTTTTCCACCTGTTGTACCACTGAAGAGAAGAGGAGAATCTGGTAACAGGCCCCAAAAATTGGGGATCATTTTGCTACCAATGACCCCACAAAATACCACCCAGGAACAGTTGCTGTTCCCACTACTGACCCAGGGTGGGATTATCAGAAGAGACAGAATAGGGCAAAGAGAGACCACATGGTAATTTGCCTGTTAGAAGGACTAAGAACTGCATTTCAAAAGCAAGTAAATTTTCAAAAAATTAAGGAAATTACTCAGGGAGAAAAGGAAAACCCTGACCTTTTCATTAGTCAGTCTACCCCAGATATTAGGAGGAAACTGCAGAAATTGGATATGGGACCCCAAACACCTCAGGCCCAATTACTGGAGATGGCCTTTGGAGTTTTTAACAACAGAGATTTAGTAGCAGCAGATGAAAGAAAAAGAAGGGAAAGGGCTAGAGACAGAGAACATGCTCAATTCTTGGCCGCTGCTATAACCAGGAAAAGACCCAAGAGTGCTCCTGGCAACTCTAGCAGTGGTAAAACTTGCTTTCGATGCCATCAGTGGGGTCACTGGTCCAAGAACTGCATCTCCAACAGGGCAGCTCCTCGGAGGAAGCCCCTCAAGTCGGGCAGTGAGGGCCACAAGGAGGCCCACTGATCTAAGGAATGCCCCTCCAGGGCACCCCCCCAGATCCCCCACAACCAATGCCTCTGGGACTGTGCCCAAGATCTGACCAGGAGGGACATTAGAGGAAGGATTGTCCTCAAAGTTGGAAAAGTAGTGGAGTCTCCCACCAGTACCCCATCCTCCAGTCTTCTCAAGACTGGGAATGACAAGGGAGACTGGGGCTTGGTAGCGCTTCCACTTTCTCCATCTCTCGGAGCCCTGGGCAAAAATCGAGGCTGAAGGTA
>NW_020948078.1:952-10599 GCF_900497805.2 Vombatus ursinus | reverse complement strand
AGGACAGGAGAAGGGGCGGTTTGGGTGAGGAAGGCAGTGAATTCAACGTTGGATGTAATGAGTTTCACGTGTCTACAGGAGTGTGAAAGGTAGTGTTTATCCTGTTATTTTCATTTCATTTTGTGATCTGGAGTGGAAAGAATCCAGGATTTTGATCAGGATTCCTGAGTCCTAGGCTTAGTCTGAGACGTAACCATTCCTGACTTCAGGTGAGTCATTTAATCTTTCTCGGATTCTTCATGTATAAAATGAGAGGAGAGGACTGGACAATTTCTAAGTCCCTTGACTACAACAGCCTATGATTCAGTGAAATCAGATGCAGAACCACGGCGAAAGGTTAAATTTTCCCAAGTAGCATTTTGCCAAGCCCTTTCTTCAGCTCTTCACATGCTCCCTGAAGGGGAGTTGTTTTTCTTCCTTTCTTCACTTATTATTTTTTTGAGGGGATTCTGAGGCAGAGCAGGAGCTTCTTAAGCAGCAGAGTTAGTTTTGTTATGAGATCAAGAGTGAGTGTTAGCAAATGAATTTTGTGAGATTGACATCAATGAAAGAGAGAGCAGAGGCACTTTGCTGGGAATTTAAGCTTTGCAGCAGATCCTATGAGGCCTCATGGTGTTAGCTTCCATTTTTTCAGAGAAGTATTTTATGAAACCTACATGAATTAAAGTCCATTGGAAGGAATATCAGTCACTTTCTTCTTCTGGAGTTCCCTTAGGAAGGATCTTGAAGCAGAAGGTGAAGAATTTGATCCTGATAAAGGTCCCATGGAAATAAAATTACAGGCAAAAGTATGGTTCCCAATATAAGGGTCATTAGATGAAGTCTTCTTCCTGTGTCTGGAATCAGAGGGTGATATCTGAACGTAGGAGGTGTGATACATTCAGGGAAAGAAGGATATGCCATGTGAAGCTTTAGTATGTGTGTATCATGTGTGTACCATTAAGGTGTGGGTACACCTTTGCCATCGCTCAAATTGACTACAATTCTTTGTATAATTGTTATATTTTGTTTTGACTCAACAATCATTTCCCCATAAATAACAATCCTATGTTTCAGACTTAGGGGAAAAACAGAAAGTTAAGGAAAGCCATATGATATAGGGATTGCTACTGAGCTTATGTAACTTTCTATTCTTATTAAGTATATCTCTTATTGTTCAGTCATTTCAGTCGTGTCTGACTCTCCTTGACCCAATGTGGGGTTTTCTTGGCAAAGATACTGGAGTGGTTTGCCATTTTCTTCTCCAGATCATTTTATAGATGAGGAATTGAGACAAACAGGGTTAAGTGGCTTGCCCAATGTCACATAAATAGTAAGTGTCTGAGGCTGGATTTGAACTCATGAAGATGAATCTTCCTGACTCCAGGTCTGGTGCTCTTTCCACTGCACCACCTAGTAACCCACAAAAAGGCAAGAAACAGATATTTTCACTCTTTGGTCCCTGGGTGAAGTAGGAAGACTAGGACTTCAAGACATCATAATCCTTTAGGTTCCTTGTCTAAAAATATGGAGAGATATAAACTAACTTACCCTATAACCATTCAGTTTCTCAGAAATACGTCTTTATCCTGGCCTCCCTCTTTGTGGCCACTTCCTTTCCAGGAAGGAGATGTGGATATAGGGCCACCTGATGTATTTGTGCCTATGATTAAAGGAGAATGATGTGTGGGATGGGACAGGAAACAGTATTGATAAAGGAGAAAGCAAACTGACACCTCCCCCACTTTGTTTTATTTTCCTAGAACAAGGACTGTTTGTTGAATGCCCTTGAGCATGGACTTTTTTGACACAGGATGTAAGGAAATTTGGTGTCTAAGGTTTCTCTTCTTCCTGCTCCCCTTTCTAGGCCTTATCATAAGCAATGGCGAGAGATGGAAGCAAACCCGCCGCTTCTCCCTCATGACCCTGAGGAATTTTGGGATGGGGAAGAGGAGCATTGAAGAGCGAGTCCAAGAAGCGGCAAAGTATCTTGTGGGGGAGTTAAAAAAAACAAAAGGTTGGTGTGTTTTTACTTTGTTACCACTGATCTTACAAAAATCCATCCTATCCCTGGCGACTTATACAGATTGAGGTTGGTCCAAGGAGTTTACTGTAGTCTGAAACCAACACGTTTGCACTTTTGGGTCCATCCTGGGGTTATGTACATGATAGAGTGGTCATTCCTAGAAGCTCTGAAGGATCAGGACAACTGCGAGAAGAGATGAGAGGCAGTGCAGCTCTGCTAGTGAGTTCATGCTCTTCATGGGTATGGTGAGGAACATTTAGGGAGATGATGTTATATGTTTTTAATCCTTTTCAGCTGGAACAGAGCTCACAAGAACCTAGCAGCACTAGTTCTGTTATCTTTGTTCAACAATTCCAGGGGCAGAAGACATTGCTTTAGGATCATTTGAGGGAGTCCAGGGATTTTCTTGATATGTTGGTGAATAGCAGAAGGAATGGAAACAGGGCTGAGAACATTGCTAGGAAGTCAATGAGTTGACTCAGCAGCATCTCTTGGAAACTCTTTCCCTTCATGCTTCCCCCTCTTCCCCCATCTAAGCTATCTAGCAGAGGTGTTATCCATCTATGAAATTTTAAACTAGGGAACCAGAGGGCACTGGAGGCGAGCATAAATAGAGATGCTGATGCCATAATTTCTATGGAATAACTACTTTTTAAACTGTAACAGGCAAAACCTACGTGTACCGTGTGTGTGTGTGTGTGTGTGTGTGTGTGCGTGTTGGGTATTAGAAACTGTGCAGTAGTAGGGTATGCCAGATGTTGCTCATAGTTAGCTATATGTGCTCTCCTCCTCCAGAATATTTCACCAGGAATAATATAGAATAAACTGGGAACAGCATTACTCCACCACGTTGGAATCTGGGACTTTTGCCACTCCCCAGCGTAGATGTTGTCTCCCCCATTATAATGTAAGCTCTCTGAGGGCAGAAGCTGTTTCACTTTTGTCTGTGCACCCTTAGTGCTTAGCACAGAGCCTAGTAAGAGCCTAGTGATTGCTGGTGGATTGGCTGATTGATACTTTCTTCTCCCTCACCTCTATCATGCTGTTCTCCACTGGTTCTCCTTCGTGTCTGATTTTTGCTTCTCTATATTCTTTTGCTGGATTATTATTCACTTTAAATCCCCTAAGTGTGAATATCTCCAACACTCTGTCCTTGGGCCTCTTTAATATAACCACCATTTTGACCACCATCTGCCCTCTGACCCTGATGGAGACAGCCCAGGACCTCCAAACCCAAGAGCCTGGGGAACAGCAATACTGTCACTCCAATGTCCATAACCTCTCCCTCGTGGAGATGCAGCCTTGCAACTTCTCCCATAGATGCTCAGCCACATACGTTGAAATATATTTACAAAATTAATTCAAAGTAGTTTGGATAGGAGGAACACCTGAATGATCCAGGCTGGTCAAACCACCTCCGCCTTGATGATTATCTCCCCTCTGACCCTGATGGAGACAGCCCAGGCCCTTGAACCCAAGACCTTGGGAATAGCAGTATCCTTCCCACCTCCAAATCAATTCTATGTAGTTCTCATTAAGATAATAAATTATTGTGGAGAAAGGGCCCATCTTTCTCATTACCACTAGCAACAACTGATGACCAGCTACCACCAACAGATAGATACGGACACAAGCTACAAGGGTGGCAGCAATCTCTAGATCACTGATTCTAATCCAGCCTTCATAGCTCTCATCTGTGAAGCTAGTCCTGTGAATAAGGTGCTGGCTATCCCCACCAGTTGCCAGCCAATTCCCAGCCAATTGCTATTCATAAGGCAGTTGGGCCAGCCTGGCTAAAGCAGTGGGGCGCCCTGAGGGATAGACAAGAGGCAATATATGCCAGTCAAGGAAACCTAGCATCACCACCTTGACATGATCACTTCTTAGACAGCCCAGGATCCTGAACCTAAGAGCATTTGGAATAGCAAGGCTTCTAACCCAGTGTCTGCAACCCTCATCCTGGATTACTGATTGAAATATAATAAAATATAATTTAATGATATACATGAAGAAGTATGAAAGCAAAAACTGGTTAATGTGAGGTGATGAATAGGGATTTAGAAATGGGAAATGATGCGGTATGGTAGGAAGAGCACTGTATTTGGGGCCAGGAGAGAATTTGGGTTGAATTCCATTTCTTGATCCTTCCTAGTTTTGGCATAAATCATCTAATTTTCTTGAGCCTCAGAAACCTCATCTATAAAATGGGAATTATCATATCTGCACTAGGATTTTTATGTGGATCAAATGAGATGCTTCATAAAGGGTGGTTTAATTTCAACCTGGCTGTACCAAATAACTGTCAGCTGGAATGTAAACTAGAGGGAAAATCAGGTCCTACCTAAAGGCAGGCAAATGTTCTTTTTGATCACAACTGCAGTATTAAAGTCCTTTTCTCTCTCTCTCTTTCTCCTTTAGGATTACCATGTGACCCTACCTTCATCCTTGGGTGTGCTCCTTGCAATGTAATCTGCTCTGTCATTTTCCAGAAACATTTTGAATATAAAGATCAGAAATTTCTATATTTAATGAAGTGTTTAGACGAAAACATCAAGATCGCAAGTTCCCCATGGATGCAGGTGAGACCAGTGTCCTCTCCTTTTGGAGCTCAGGATACATTTTTTTCATTAATTCAAAGAAACTACTGGAAGAAGCCAGGCTAGAATTCATCATACATTCCATTGGGAAGTACAACAGAGCCACGCTAGGATAGGTTCAGATTTTCTTCTTCATTGACAGGGAATAAAGACAAAGACAGTCACCCCTATGTGTTCTGATTTGAGGGACCTTAAAAGGCCCCTCCCTGGAGTAGTTCACCCACTGGTCATGGGGACTGAATGTTAAAATGGAAGTTACTATAGAGAAGCTGACTTTTCCCTCAAGCACCTGAGTTTGGATCAGGTTAGCATGTGGGCTAGCTGTGCTAATGGAAGGTGGTAGGCAGAGTTCTTAGAAGACCTCATAATGAGAAAGGATGAAAACTTATCTGTAGGAAGTAAGAATTGAGAAAGAAGGCCAACGTAGTCTCAGACAACTAAGGAACCGAATGCAAAAATGTTTTAGGGGGTTGGTATAAGAAATGATGAGAAGTCACTATTTTGCAAAAGGCATTTGTCCCAACCTTATTCAGCCCTCTTCTGAACATTATCCAAATTCTAAGTAGAGAATTATTTTCTTTTTCTAATAAAGTATGATATAAAATTCTTCTTTTTAGATCTACAGTTCTTTTCCATCTTTATTACATTATCTCCCTGGATCTCATCACAAAATAATTAAAAATGTTCATTTACAACATGAATTTATTTTGGAAGAAGTGAAGGAGCACCAAAGGACACTGGACCCCAGTAATCCTCGGGACTTCATTGACTGTTTCCTGATGAAAATGGAGCAGGTAGAGTGTGAGCAGTAGGTCTGAATCTCAGTTCTTGTAGGTGAAATGGCTTGTGTATTAGAGGCTGACACTTGCATTCAAAAACATAGAGCAGTAAATAATCATGTATCAATCCTAGTGTGCTCAGAGCACTTTATGGGGCAAACAGAAGAATGAGAAGATAGAGTCCTGGGTTTTCTAACCGAATAGACAGAAGAAAGCACATGTAAGGACTAGAGAATAATTATCAGGAATGTGTAAGGAAAGCCAAAATAGATTATAAATTGAAGATTTATGTGATGAAGGAATTTGGAATTAGTAAGAAATATAATATTTAGTGACAGTTAACACAAGACTTCCTTTTCGAAGAGTTAAGTTTCTTTTTTTTTATTTGTTTCTTTAAGTTGATCAGGGATTTATTTTTTAAAACTACTTGCCAACTATGCCCTTAAAAGTGGTATAGATCTGGCACCATCCCCTATAATATCTGTACAAACACTGTATAATGAAAATTGATGTTCAAAATAATTATGTTGATGATAACCCCAAAGCAGTGCAGTCCTTCCTTCAAAGACTCAATGAGGTTTCCTTTTCTACCTTTTCTAAGGTTGGAAAGTGGACTAATATTTATTGCTTCATCTTCCCAGTAGAATGTTAAGCTCCTTGTGAGCAAGGACTGTTTCATTGTCTTCCTTGTAGAACTAACCCTTAGCACAATGCCTTGCACACAGTAGGTGCTTAATAAATGCTTGTTGATTGATTTGCCGAATGTTAAGTGCTTATTCTGTGCAGAGCACTGTGCAAGGTACTGAGGATTGTAGGCAATTTACAGTCTCTGATCTCATGGAAATTATTAAAATATTTTCAATTTTTAAACATTTATTTATTTTTAATATCATTTTCTTTTTAAATTTTGAATTCTAAATGCTCCCCCTTCCTACCAGCCCTCCCTTACCAACTGAGAACGCAAGCAAAATGATATCAATTATGCATGTGAAATCATGCAAAACATATCCATATTAGTCATACCTCAAAAAAGCAAAAAAAAATAAAGAAATCAAGAAAATTATACTTCAATTTGCACTCAGAGTTCCTTGTCTCTAGAGGTGGATAGCATGTTTTCATAATGAGTCCTTTGGAATTGTCTTGGATCATTGTATTGATCAGAGTGACCATCTTTCACAGTTGATCATCATTACAACATTGCTTTACTGTGCAGAATGATTTCCTGGTTCTTCACACTTCACTTTGCATAAGTTCATATAGGTCTTGCCATTTTTTCCCCTAAAACTATCGCTGACATAATTTCTTATAGCACAGTAGTACTTCATCACAATCATATGCCACAACTTGTTTAGCCATTCCCCAATTGACGAGCATCCCCTCAACTTCCAATTCTTTGGGACCACAAATAAAGCTGCTATAAATATTTTTGTACCGAGAGGTCCTTTCCCTTCTTCTTTAATCTCTTTGAGGTACAGAACTAGTAGTGGTACTGCTAGGGCAAAGTGTATGCAAAGTTGTGGAACCCTTTGGGCATAGCTCCAAATTGTTTTCCAAAATGGTTGGACCAGTTCACAACTCCACCAACAGTTTATTGGTGTACCTATTTTCCCTCATCCCATGCAGCATTTGTCGTTTTTGATAGGTATGAGGTGGTAACTCAGAGTTGTTTTAATTTAATTTAATTTAATTTAATTACTAGTAATTGTAAAGCACTTAGCACAGTGCCTGGCACATAATAAGCACTGTATAAATGTTAGCTATTAATATTAGGATCAAATGAGAAAATAATTGTAAAGCACTTAGCACAGTGCCTGGCACATAGTAGATGCTATAGAATGTTAGCTATTGTTATTATTATTCAAGGTTCACATGGTGAACTAGAAGAACTACATATGCTCTATTCACTTGAAACCTGTACCACTAATACAGAACTGTACTAAATCACATTTGCACTGAGCCATGAATCCCTTCCTTCCTGAACCACATAAAAGAAGCCACCTGGAAAAGATAATATGTTGCCAAAATGAGAATACTGTTATCTTCTCCTTGGTGGAATCAGCACCTGTATCTGTAAAGTAAAACCTGAATGAACTATAATATTCAGGAAAGGAAAATGTGTTCCAGTTAATTGGTTAAACCCAAGTCTGCCTATGTGCTTCAACCACTGCTCCTGAAAATCTTAGTGTGTATATTATATTTAAAATATGTTGTGTTCCCCAGCTGATAAATGGTCAAAGGATATGAAGAAGCAGTTTTTAGAAGAGGAATTCAAAGCTGTTTATAGTCCCATGAAGAAATGCTCTAAATTATGCATAATAAGAGTTAGGTTTTGAACTGGGTCTTGAAGGAGGTCCTAGAGCTAGGCAGTGAAGACTGGGCAGGACATTTCAGGACTCTACAAAGACAGTGAGGTATAGGGAACTTTAATCTGAGCAGCCTGATTGGAATGGAAGGGCTGCTGTGGTAAGTACTTGGGGAGCGGGAGGAGGTGGGTTTTATAGTCAAGATGGTAGAGTTAGAGGCTCCTCATTTTCCATCCCCTCCACAAACAACAAAGAGCAAAACCAAAAGAAAAAAAATCATTGCAAAGTTACATAAAGAAGAAAAATCAACCAAATTAGAACATAACTAGAAAAAGCAATATGCTAATGTAATTCCTATGGAGTAAATGAAGACCTGGAAGTACCAGAAATATGGGAGAAGGTAAAGGATATGCTGATGGACATCCTGAAATGGATCAGTAACCCACTTAAAGGAATGAAGTGTACTCTGAGGTGATCACTTACAGTTTTCTTACTAGACCAAACAGAAAACACATTAATTCAAAGAAAACACATTTAATTTAGCAATATGTCAACATAACTGACCAGGTAAATCCTTCTTTCATTAACCTATGCACATAAAGTTATATTCTCCCACAGATTCCTACCCCATTGCTGGATGAGGGAATGTAGGAGAGGGCAAATATGTAGACCAGAGCAAGAGATTTTTAGAAGTATTACATGCAGTGGTCTCTTGTAATGCTCTCTGTTTCATGTGTTAAAGTCTTAATAATGCCATATCCTTTTTCCCCCCTCATCACCCACATGGTGCATGGAGTAGACCTTAGTTGACTTGAACTTGAATTTTATCCTCTACCAACCTGCCTGCTTTTCCTATGTTTTTACCTTTCTTATCTTTCGTCCATTGGGTATTTGTTATATATTCAATTTCTGACCTCAGTGGTGACTTTTCCTCAATGCCAACATCTCATGGTCAAGGGCAAAGCATTTAGCATCTCAATTTCCTCATTAGTAAAATGACAATAATAATGCACTAACTATATCACAGTATTTGGATGAGGATAAAATGGGAAAATATACATGAATTCTTCTTATATTAATTCAGATATATATATATATATGTAAGATGATTATTTTTTTCTTTCCTCATTTGCTAAACTAATAAATCCTGTTTATCTCACTAAACTCATGTAGAGGTACAGAATTTATTAGTTTAGTAAATCAGGAGGAAAATACAATAGCTTACATTTACACAGTGCTTGTGTATTTGTTTCTTAGTCATCTCAGTTGAGTCCAATGCTTTATGACTCCATTTTGGGTTTTCTTGGCAAAGATACTGGAGTGGTTTTCCATTTCCTTCTCCTGCTCATTTTACAGACGAGGAAACTAAGGCAAACAGGGTTAAGTGACTTGTCCAGGGTCACATGGGCATTAAGTATTTTAGGCCAGATTTGAATGCAGGAAGATGCTATCTTGCAAGATAGCATGATGCAGTACAGTTGTGTCAAACATGAATAGAAATGGATCCTGGTAGACCTCATATTAACTTAGAAAATCCACAAATTAACATTGTCTATGTTGTATTGTATCTTTATTTATTTTACTAAACTTTTCCCAATAACATCTTAATTTGGTTTTGGCCACACACAGTTTTGTTGGATCTGAGATCTAAGAGTTTGACCCCCCTGATGTAGTAGATAAAGAGCTGGCTTCAGAACCAGGCAAAACTGAGTTCAAGTCCCCTCTCTGACACAAAATGTCTATGTGATCCTGGGAAAGTCACTTAACCCTAGAGTGCCTTAGGGCTAGGCAACTCTTCTGAGACTTTTAGAGAAGTTTTTTAGAGAAAGTAAGGACTTGCATTGGTAGAAATAATTTTTTTACCTGGAAATTCCCTATGCCAATGAAATTGCAGCTCTCTCTCTCTCTCTCTCTTTCTCTCTCTCTCTCTCTCTCTCTCTCTCTCTCTCTCTCACTCTCTCTA
>NW_020948078.1:0-852 GCF_900497805.2 Vombatus ursinus | reverse complement strand
GCCAGCTTCTTGTTACACTTTGGATTGTGTTGCTCAAACTTAATTTATTTATAGGATCATAGATTTAGATCTGCAAGGAATCTTGGAGGTCATTGAATCCTACTCCCTCATTTTACAATTGAGGAAACTGAAACATAAAAAGATTAAATGACTTGCCCAAGTTCAAGATCAGAGCTGATGGTGTGGTAGGGACAGCTAGGTGTCACAATGGATAGAGCACTGGCCCTGAAGTCATGAGAACCTGCTTTCAAATCTGGCTTCATTTACTTATGGGCTGTGAGATCCTGGCCAACTCACTTAACCCTGATTGCTTCCCCACAAAAAATTAAAAAAAATCAGAACTGGGATTCAAACCAAGGTCTTCTGCCTCCAAATCTATCATGCTTTCCCTTGTGCCCTGCTGCGTCCCTTACTTTTCCATTAATCATACCAAATTATTCCTAGGAAAAGCAACAACCGCAGTCTGAATTTACCATTAAAAACTTGGTCTGTACTGTAACTGATCTATTTGCAGCAGGAATAGAGACAACCAGCACTACCCTGAGATATGGACTCCTGATTCTCCTGAAACACCCTGAGATAACAGGTGGGATTACAGGCTGAAAATACACATCCATAATTTGGTCCACATAAGAGGGGTTCATGGTCCTTTTGAGACTTTCCTTGGAAAGTTTTCTGTTGTCATTTTAATATATTTAAATCATTACACATTTCAGTTTACTTATTCTTCTTTCTCCACTACTATCTCTATCTTGCTTAGTTAAGTGCCATGTAATTGTGAGTTTTCCTTAGAGACAGGCATAGAGATAGTGATAAGGATAGAGACTATAGCCCAGTGATAGAGCTGGGAGG
>NW_020948077.1:0-2104 GCF_900497805.2 Vombatus ursinus | reverse complement strand
TGATCATTGTGCCCATTCTAAAGATGGAAAGACTGAGGACCCAGGAAGCCAAATTGTCTCCCTTGTGTATGACTGTCTCCTAGAATCTTCATTATTGTTCTTCTGGGCTAACCAAAGACATTACATAATAGAACAGAGAATTCTGCCTAGAAAAAGGCTTTCAGATCGATTTTTGGATCTTACAGCCTTTTGGGGAGAGAGACTATTTTATGTCCTTTCCTTATATTAACAACAAGAAAGAAAAAGAAAAAAAAGAATTTGGATAATCATAGATTTAGAGCCGAAAGAGAATGCAAAGACCATGTGGTCAAACCCTTTCGTTTTACAATTGAGGAAACTGAGACCCAGGGAGGTTAGGTAACCTGAACCAAGGTCAAAGAAGATGTGGACGCATAGGTGACAAATGACCAAATCCAGGTGTTCTGACTCCTGTTAGGTTGAGGTTCTGGCAGCCAAGAGAGATGGTCCCACTTGGCAGGCCACTGCGCTGTCATTGGGCTTTTCATACTGAGTCACAAAATATTCCAGCTGGATGGGCCCTTATAGATCAAGCAACCCATTCCCTTCATTTTATAGAGGAAAAGACTGAGGCCTGAAGAAGGTAAGTGACTTGCCCAAGGTCACAATGAAAGTTAGTGGCAGAGTTGAATAATTAGGGAGTGGATTTCAGGCTACTTCCCCGGGGCAGTTTCCTCCATTTTACACTCATCTGTGTTCAGATCCCAGCTTGGACTGGGAGCTCGGACGAGTCTCTTTGACCTCACTAGGCCTCAGTTTCCCTTTCTGTAAAATGAAGGGCTTGGACAAAGTGACCTCTCAGGTCTCTTACAGTTCTAAACTATATGGATGCCCCCCATCCTTAAAGGGTCAATCCCTGGCTTGGTAAGTTCCATATGAAAGTTTCACTCCCATCTCCCAGATGAGGTTCTCAGACTTGATGGTCCTGGGGTGATAGAGCTGGAAGGATCTCAGGGAGAGATCATCCAGGCAGTTCTCCACCCCCTTGTTTCACTGATGAGGGAAACAGGGCCTCTGTTGGAGAAGTGAAATGACTTGCCCAAAGTCACTCGGAGAACAAATTATTACCAGACTTGAACCCAGATCTTCTGCCTCCAAATCCAGGGTTCAAATCCTCAGACACTTATTAACTGCCATGGCCCAGGGAAAATCGCTTGATCCCTCTGAGCCTCAGTTTTCTCATCTTCTAAAATGAAAGGGTTGGATTTGACATGACTCCCAGTGTTGCCTCCAATTCTAATTCTAAGATCCCTATGAATTATAACACTTTGCTGCATCTCTGTTCTTTTAGGTGGCTTAAAAAACAAAAGTCTTCAGCTCCACTGTTAACAGCATAGCCTTGTTTGGCCAGAAAAGTGACTTTCCTGCATGCGTATCAGGCTGGAGCAGTGTTCGGCTTTTGCCAAATGCATTAAATTATGGCATCTGTAGGACAAATTGGTCCCATCTTGTGTCTGCAGCTCTTGATGTCCCGCCAGGCAGGACTTTGAAACAGCCTTTTACTGCTCAGTTCCAAGACATCCACCCTTTCCCCAAGACCTTTTCGCTAGAAGACCATGAATGCAAATAAACAGCCCCGGGGCTTTGAAGCATCCTTGCCACAGGACTGAGAGTACCTGGCTCCTGCTGAGTGCCTCAGCTGTCTCTGATCAGGTGTGAGAATCATTGCCCTAAGCCAGATGGGCAGGGGGGAAAGGGCAGCATACCATCAGTGCATGCAGTGAATAGATGGTTTTTTTTGTCATTAAAAATAGGCAGACCACCCACAGTCCAGGCCCTCTGCCTTCACCTTGTCGCTTAAACATCAGAAATAGCCAGCCGACAGAGAGACTTCTGATGGATCTGGCTTAGTGAGGGCGCTTGGGGGCCAGGCTAGAAAGAGGTTGTCATAAAGTCATCCTTTCATAGCTACAAGGGACCTCAGAGGCCATCTAGTGCACATACTGCTCCCATTTTACAGGAGAGCAAGCTGAGGCCCAAACGGTTTAATAGTTAAGGTCACACAGGTAGTAAGTGGAAGAACTGAGATTTGAACTCAGATCCTAATGCTAAATTCAACACTCTCTCCCTTTCTCTCTCTCTCTCT
>NW_020948076.1:0-2104 GCF_900497805.2 Vombatus ursinus | reverse complement strand
AGAGAGAGAGAGAGAAAGGGAGAGAGTGTTGAATTTAGCATTAGGATCTGAGTTCAAATCTCAGTTCTTCCACTTACTACCTGTGTGACCTTAACTATTAAACCGTTTGGGCCTCAGCTTGCTCTCCTGTAAAATGGGAGCAGTATGTGCACTAGATGGCCTCTGAGGTCCCTTGTAGCTATGAAAGGATGACTTTATGACAACCTCTTTCTAGCCTGGCCCCCAAGCGCCCTCACTAAGCCAGATCCATCAGAAGTCTCTCTGTCGGCTGGCTATTTCTGATGTTTAAGCGACAAGGTGAAGGCAGAGGGCCTGGACTGTGGGTGGTCTGCCTATTTTTAATGACAAAAAAAACCATCTATTCACTGCATGCACTGATGGTATGCTGCCCTTTCCCCCCTGCCCATCTGGCTTAGGGCAATGATTCTCACACCTGATCAGAGACAGCTGAGGCACTCAGCAGGAGCCAGGTACTCTCAGTCCTGTGGCAAGGATGCTTCAAAGCCCCGGGGCTGTTTATTTGCATTCATGGTCTTCTAGCGAAAAGGTCTTGGGGAAAGGGTGGATGTCTTGGAACTGAGCAGTAAAAGGCTGTTTCAAAGTCCTGCCTGGCGGGACATCAAGAGCTGCAGACACAAGATGGGACCAATTTGTCCTACAGATGCCATAATTTAATGCATTTGGCAAAAGCCGAACACTGCTCCAGCCTGATACGCATGCAGGAAAGTCACTTTTCTGGCCAAACAAGGCTATGCTGTTAACAGTGGAGCTGAAGACTTTTGTTTTTTAAGCCACCTAAAAGAACAGAGATGCAGCAAAGTGTTATAATTCATAGGGATCTTAGAATTAGAACTGGAGGCAACACTGGGAGTCATGTCAAATCCAACCCTTTCATTTTAGAAGATGAGAAAACTGAGGCTCAGAGGGATCAAGCGATTTTCCCTGGGCCATGGCAGTTAATAAGTGTCTGAGGATTTGAACCCTGGATTTGGAGGCAGAAGATCTGGGTTCAAGTCTGGTAATAATTTGTTCTCCGAGTGACTTTGGGCAAGTCATTTCACTTCTCCAACAGAGGCCCTGTTTCCCTCATCAGTGAAACAAGGGGGTGGAGAACTGCCTGGATGATCTCTCCCTGAGATCCTTCCAGCTCTATCACCCCAGGACCATCAAGTCTGAGAACCTCATCTGGGAGATGGGAGTGAAACTTTCATATGGAACTTACCAAGCCAGGGATTGACCCTTTAAGGATGGGGGGCATCCATATAGTTTAGAACTGTAAGAGACCTGAGAGGTCACTTTGTCCAAGCCCTTCATTTTACAGAAAGGGAAACTGAGGCCTAGTGAGGTCAAAGAGACTCGTCCGAGCTCCCAGTCCAAGCTGGGATCTGAACACAGATGAGTGCAAAATGGAGGAAACTGCCCCGGGGAAGTCGCCTGAAATCCACTCCCTAATTATTCAACTCTGCCACTAACTTTCACTGTGACCTTGGGTAAGTCACTTACCTTCTTCAGGCCTCAGTCTTTTCCTCTATAAAATGAAGGGAATGGGTTGCTTGATCTATAAGGGCCCATCCAGCTGGAATATTTTGTGACTCAGTATGAAAAGCCCAATGACAGCACAGTGGCCTGCCAAGTGGGACCATCTCTCTTGGCTGCCAGAACCTCAACCTAACAGGAGTCAGAACACCTGGATTTGGTCACTTGTCACCTATGTGCCCACGTCTTCTTTGACCTTGGTTCAGGTTACCTAACCTCCCTGGGTCTCGGTTTCCTCAATTGTAAAACGAAAGGGTTTGACCACATGGTCTTTGCATTCTCTTTTGGCTCTAAATCTATGATTATCCAAATTCTTTTTTTTCTTTTTCTTTCTTGTTGTTAATATAAGGAAAGGACATAAAATAGTCTCTCTCCCCAAAAGGCTGTAAGATCCAAAAATCGATCTGAAAGCCTTTTTCTAGGCAGAATTCTCTGTTCTATTATGTAATGTCTTTGGTTAGCCCAGAAGAAAAATAATGAAGATTCTAGGAGACAGTCATACACAAGGGAGACAATTTGGCTTCCTGGGTCCTCAGTCTTTCCATCTTTAGAATGGGCACAATGATCA
>NW_020948075.1:0-2773 GCF_900497805.2 Vombatus ursinus | reverse complement strand
TACAAAGACATCAAGTACATATAAGGAGAAAGGATAACAAATGAAAAGATGGGTTTAATTCCTACATAAATCACTTAACCCTTTCCAGATTTGTTTCGTATCTATACAATGACGATTTTAGACTATATGACCATTGAGATCCTCAGCTTTCAATCTATAATTCTAGGATTCCCAGCACTCACTTTGCACATTATAAAAAAAAAATTCTAGAGAAATGAAATAACAACTAAGATCACCAAACAAGTTAAGTGGCAGATCTAAGAATAGAACCTAGATCTCAGGATGAAATTTTTTTCTTATTTAATATTTTATTTTTCCCAATTACGTGTAAAACAACTTTAACATTTTCCCCCCCCAAGTTTTGAGTTCCAAATTCTTTTCCTTCCCTCTTCCCATTGAGAAGGCAAGCAATTTGTCATAGGTTATACAAGTGTAGTCATGCAAAATACATTTCCATGTAAGACATTCGGTGAAAGAAAACACAAACAAAAAATCCTAAAAAAAAAAAAAGAAAGTAAAGAAAAAGTAGCTTTGATCTGCATTCAGGCTCTATCACTTCTTTCTCTGGAGGTGGATAGCATCTGCCTCATCGGTATGCTGGGGAGGCCGTGAATTTTGTTTGAATACGAAGTTTTTAAGCTTTTGTTTATGGCTGAAAATCCACCACCACTACCCCATCTTTTATTTGCTATCTCATTTGAGACTTTTTCCTTCCTTTTGGAGGAAAAAAAAAGATGAAATTGATTCCCCTCCCCCGGTTAAATGGAACTGGGCCCTAAGCTTGCCGTAATTATAGTAATAGCATTTTTTATAAAGCTGTAAGGTTTTCAAAGCGAAATATATATAAAATCTCATTTGATCCTCACGACAAACCCTGTGAGGTAGGGTGCTGTTATGCTCATTTTGTAGATGAGGACAATGAGTCTGAGATGGGTTGAGTGACTTGACCAGGGTCACACAGCTAAATAAGTATCTGAGGCGGAATTCCAGCGAGAGAGAGGGATTCTCTTTTACATTTTGGGAATCAGACTGCAATGTAGGGGGGAAAGTGTTGGACCCTCTTCTTTTCATCTGCACAGTGTTGTTAGAGTTGCTCAAAGCTTGCCTTGTGTAAAAAGAAGGACTAAGTCCTATAGAATTGTCTTGGATCATTGTATCATTGAGAATAGCTGTTATTCACAGTAGATCATCATACAATATTGTTGTTACTGTATACAATGTTCTCCTAGTTTTGCTATTTCTTTCCAAGTTTTTCTGGGAGCATCCTGCTCATCATTTCTAAAAGCACAATAATATTCCATTACAATCACATCAGCCATTCCCCAATTGATGGACACCCCCTCCATTTCCAATTCTTTGCTACCACTAAAAGAGCTGCTATAAATATTTCTGTACACGTAAGTCCTTTTCCTTTTTTATGTCTTTGGAATACAGACCGAGTAGTGGTATTGCTAAGTCAAGGGTTATGCATGGTTTTATAGCCCTTTGGACCTAGTTCCAAATTGTTCCCCGGAATGGCTGAATCAGTACAAAACTTTACCAATAGTACATTAGTGTTTTAATTTTCCCACATCCCCTCCAACATTTGTCATTTTCCTTTTCTGTCATACTAGTCAATCTGACAGTCGGGAGGTAGTACCTCAGAGTTGTTTTACTTTGCATTTCTCTCATCAATAGCAATTTAGAGCATTTTTTTATATGACTACAGATAGCTTTGATTACTCTATCTGAAAACTGCCTGATCATATCCTTTGAGCATTTAAGGATAAATTTTTTTTAAAGCTCACTGCTAAAAAAACACCCCCCCCCCCAAAACCCCGGATCCCCATCTCACATAAGCACAGTAGAACAAAACATATTCCCACATTGGTCACACCTAAAAACACATTTCTTACTTTCCATATTCGTTTATCACCTCTGTAAGGAGGTGAGCAGTGCTCTTCATCAGTCCTTCTGAATCATGAATCCAAAACGTTTACTTGATCAGAGTTCTTAAGTCTTTCAAAATTGTCCTCTTTTCTAGTACTGGTGTTATAGTACAAACTGCTCTCCTGGCTCTACTCACTTCACTGCATCAGTTCATAAGTCTATGTGGGTCTGCCATATTGTTTTCCTCCTTTCTGACAGCACTATTTGGATTCCATTACATCCATATACGCACTTTGTTCAGCCATTGCCCAAGCAATTGGGCTACCCGTTTCCAGTTTTCTGCCACCACAAAGCTGCTATAAATGCTGTGTACGTATTAGTTCATTCACTTTAGTCCTTCTTTTTACACAAGGCAAGCTTTGAGCAACTCTAACAACACTGTGCAGATGAAAAGAAGAGGGTCCAACACTTTCCCCCCTACATTGCAGTCTGATTCCCAAAATGTAAAAGAGAATCCCTCTCTCTCGCTGGAATTCCGCCTCAAATACTTATTTAGCTGTGTGACCCTGGTCAAGTCACTCAACCCATCTCAGACTCATTGTCCTCATCTACAAAATGAGCATAACAGCACCCTACCTCACAGGGTTTGTCGTGAGGATCAAATGAGATTTTATATATATTTCGCTTTGAAAACCTTACAGCTTTATAAAAAATGCTATTACTATAATTACGGCAAGCTTAGGGCCCAGTTCCATTTAACCGGGGGAGGGGAATCAATTTCATCTTTTTTTTTCCTCCAAAAGGAAGGAAAAAGTCTCAAATGAGATAGCAAATAAAAGATGGGGTAGTGGTGGTGGATTTTCAGCCATAAACAAAAGCTTAAAAACTTCGTATTCAAACAAAA
>NW_020948074.1:0-1121 GCF_900497805.2 Vombatus ursinus | reverse complement strand
GGCAAACAGAAGTTAAGAATCAGCTCTGCAGTCTAAATACCAGTTTAGGCCAGAAACTTGGGGGTTTCTTTGCTTTTATATGCTGCCTACATGTAGACTTAGAGTAGGATAAAGATTAGTATCCCCATTAGGGCCTGTGACTGCCTTCATTCACTCACAGCTCAACTTCCCACCCCCAATTGTGGTTACAAAGACCAAACAATAGTCTATGTTTTTTTGGTATAGGCCACTGGTAGTTATCCTGGGAAATGAAGATAAATTATGAAATCCTCATATAACCCCTAAATTTCATTTTATTCAGCAGTTTCATTTTCAGCTTTCACTTTAAACCAATCTCTAACAAAAATTGCTAACAAAGAGTACAATGGTTTACAGCTCATCTCCACGTCCCTCCCTACTTGCTCTGGACAGGCAAGAACCTGGCCAAAAGACAGAGATATTGGAGTGGGGGAGGAAAGGAAGTTGATAATCTACACCGTGGAAAAACATCCCCTAAATAATCAAGCTACAATTTCCTTATATTACATTGAAGAGGCATATTTTGATTTTGCCTATATTTAATCTTCAAATACAATCATGGGAAATTAATGGATGATAAAATATAAATTCATCTCAGTGGAGTAAGTTTCCACTGGCACATGCATGAAGTTGCATACTTGTCTTCAGATAATATCATAGGTAGTTCCTTGGGTCTTTTTAACAGATAAATCACATTGATAAATAATCTCAACAGCAACAGCTGCCAATCCACAGCAACACAGTTAGGGGGAATTCTTTGGTGCCATACCATTGTGGAGTAGCTAGGGGGTGTGGTGGATAGAGCACAGGCCCTGAAGTCCAGAGGACCTGAGTTCAAATCCAGCCTCAGACACTTACTAGCTGTGTGACTCTAGATATGTTACTTAAACCTACTGCCTCCAAAAAAAAAAAAAATACTATTATAAGGACCAGAACCTTGATATTTATTATTATTCAATACTACCAAACTTAATGGATGTGGTCCCATCAACACCAGAGATATAACACCAGATCACTAACTTCTGGATCTGGAATAATCTCAGAGAATAACACCAGATCACTAACCTCATGACACGGAATCATGGCAGCCTGGTCCTTTGGCA
>NW_020948073.1:0-1180 GCF_900497805.2 Vombatus ursinus | reverse complement strand
CTCTTCAGTATCAGCAGGAGAGGTGTTGAGTTCCTAGCGTCTAGATGCGATGGACTGATTGCTCACAGATACAGGGTGCCTTGATCATAGCTTGGTGAGAGTTGATTCCATTTAGAGGGATATAAGTCTTCATTTGTTAGAGATTGAAAACAAGATAAAGCTGGTGGGTAGATAATCCAGTACTCTGAGGAAAAGCTATAAATAACTAATTCATTGACTTAATATGGCTTCTCTTGATTGAAATTAAAGCCTGCTTTATCAGCACTAACAGCCAGAGAAGAAACTTGGATAAGGTGATAGTTCGTCTTTCTTTTTTTTTCTCTCAGCTGCTGGCTAATTGATAGTAGATTATTTAAATGCATCTCTAGATGTGATTAAATGGAATTCAGGTAAACAGCTGAAGAATTTATATAGGACTTTTTTTAATTGGCAAGGAAATATCTTAGATTAAAGATAACAGAATGTGGAGCCAATATTAGAATTATGGGTACTGAGAAAACCAACCTCTCTTTTATTTGAATACTTGAAATTGACTGATTATAAGGTAATGCCAGTTCAATAGGATTCAGACAGAAGGATAAACTCATGACTCATCCACAGAGAATAAGCTTCCAGGAGACAGGAAGAGTCCAAGGGCTAGAAGTGAAACCTTGGAGGTTATCCAATCCAATCTCTTCATTTTGCATATGGAGAAACTGAGGCCCAGAGGTGAAGTGATTTGTGGTCAGGGTGGTAATATTTGGACTTGATTTAAATAGCTTTATCCATTGTTTAATAGATAGATGCCCACCTGGAAGGACATGATATGTCATAACTCTGCCATTTTTATAGATCTTAGAATTATAGACCTGTAACTGGAAAGAACTTCAAAGACCATCTAGTCTACCTCCTTCTCATTTTATAGAAGAGAAGACTGAGGCCCAGGAAGTAAGTGACTTGTCTAAGGTCACTCAGGTAATGTAGCAGGATGCTATGGATAACATGTTTATCAAATTTGCTAGTGATGTCAAGATAAGTAGGATAGTAAACCTCTTGGATGACAGATTCAGAATCCAAAAAAAAAAAAAATCTTGAAACATTAGAGTCAATCAAATGTGATATTGAAAAATTGTAGGTTAAAAAGATTAACTCTCCCAATAGGATTATCTGCCACCTTCTATAGTCTCCTCTTTCCATCTTC
>NW_020948072.1:0-1160 GCF_900497805.2 Vombatus ursinus | reverse complement strand
GGGAGATGGTGAATGATCAGAATGGGCTTGGAGGGAGGGGGCAGGGCTGGAAAGAGAAACAGTGGGAGGTGGAAATTTCAGGGGGTTCTAGGGTCTTGGCAAAGGAAGGAAATAATGAGGGAAGAGAAATGGAGGAGGAGAGACTGGGAACTAGAGGTACAGGGAGTAGAGGAGGAAGAGGAGATGCAGAGGAGATTCGAGGCTGAAGATGGGAATGGGGCTTAGAGTGCAGAGGGTGCTGCGGATGTGGTTGGGGGAAGGGTGAGGAACTAGATGGGGCACTTTTTGGGAGGCCATTCTTCCAAATTCTTCCTAATCCTTATGTTCTGCTGGTCCCAGATCTCTCTTCCCCTACACCCACAGCCCCCAGTGCCCCATCTAGTTCCTCACCCTTCCCCCAACCACATCCGCAGCACCCTCTGCACTCTAAGCCCCATTCCCATCTTCAGCCTCGAATCTCCTCTGCATCTCCTCTTCCTCCTCTACTCCCTGTACCTCTAGTTCCCAGTCTCTCCTCCTCCATTTCTCTTCCCTCATTATTTCCTTCCTTTGCCAAGACCCTAGAACCCCCTGAAATTTCCACCTCCCACTGTTTCTCTTTCCAGCCCTGCCCCCTCCCTCCAAGCCCATTCTGATCATTCACCATCTCCCTCCCCTCCTCCATATTGTCCTCCATGCTCCCACCTCCAAACCCCTTCTCTTTCCTCTCCTCTCAGTTCGGCTTCAGTAGTCAAATGGTTCCTATCCTTCCCACAGCTGTCTCCTTTCCATCCCACCTCTCCCACTCCTCTGAGGAGATGGTTTCCATCCCTAGGAGGAGGGGAGGTTAGTGGCATCAGCAAGGTGACAGCTCAGGAGCTTCCCCATCACATGGGGTGGGAGATGGTGAATGATCAGAATGGGCTTGGAGGGAGGGGGCAGGGCTGGAAAGAGAAACAGTGGGAGGTGGAAATTTCAGGGGGTTCTAGGGTCTTGGCAAAGGAAGGAAATAATGAGGGAAGAGAAATGGAGGAGGAGAGACTGGGAACTAGAGGTACAGGGAGTAGAGGAGGAAGAGGAGATGCAGAGGAGATTCGAGGCTGAAGATGGGAATGGGGCTTAGAGTGCAGAGGGTGCTGCGGATGTGGTTGGGGGAAGGGTGAGGAACTAGATGGGGCACT
>NW_020948071.1:0-14766 GCF_900497805.2 Vombatus ursinus | reverse complement strand
GTGACCCTGGGCGAGACAACTTAACCCCAATTGTCAAAAAAAAAAAAGGGAAAAAAATTGACTGAATGGAAAAGGAGGTACAAAAATTCACTAAAAAGAAGACCTTCTTAAAAAGCAGAATTGGCCAAATGGAAAAAGATGTAGAAAAATTCACTGAGGAGAAGAGCTCCTTAAAATGTAGAACTGGCCAAATGGAAAAGGAGGCACAAAAACTAATGAAAGAACACAACTCCTTAAAAATTAGAATTGGACAAATAGAAGCTAATGAATCTAAGAGACATTAATAATTAGTCAAGCAAAATCAAAAGACTAAAAAAGAATAGAAGAAAATGTAAAATAACTCATTGGAAAAACAACTGACCTGGAAAATAGACCCAGGGAAGATAATTTAAGAATTATTGTTCTACCTGAAAGCTATGATGAACAAAAAGAGCCTGGACAAAATTTTTCAAGAAATTATCAAGGACAACTGCCCTGAGGTCTTAGAACCAGACAGTAAAATAGTTATTGAAAGAATCTGATGATCACCTCCTGAAAGAGATCCCAAAAGGAAAACTCCAAGGAATATCATAATCAAATTCTTCAACTATCAGGTCAAGGAGAAAATACTGCAAGAAGTAAAAATAAAGAATTTAAATATCATGGAACCACAGTCAGGATTACACTTTACCTAGCAGCTTCTACATTAAAGCATCTGAAGGCTTGGAATATGATATCCTGGAAGGCAAAGGAGCTTGGATTACAACCAAGTATCAACTACCCAGCAAAACTGAGCATAATCTTTCAGGGGAAGAGATGGACATTCAGTGAAATAGGGAACTTCCAACATTCCTGATGAAAAGAACAAAGCTCAACAGAAAATTCAATCTTCAAATATGAGACTGAAGGAAAGCATAAAAAAGGTAAACAGGAAAGAAAAAAAAATGCTATTCAATAAGGGTAAGCTGCTTACAGCCCTACTTTGTAAGATGATACTTGTAATGCTTGAGACCTGTATCATTATTACAACATTTAGAATGGTTATGCATAGAGAGAGGATATGGGGATAAGTTGACTTGGATGTGATAATAAAAATTAAATAATTAAAGGTTGAAAAAAGGATTATACTAGGAGAAGGAAAAAAGAGGAGAAAGAAAAATGTAAATTACATAACATGAGGAGGCACAAAGATCTATTACAGTACAGGGAAAGAAAGGAGGGAGGCAAGCATTGTTTGAACCTTACTCTCATTGGATTTGACTCAAAGAGGGAATAACATACACACTCACTTGGGTAAAGAAATCTATCTTACTGTAAAAGGAATAGAATGGATATGGGGGGGGAAAGGAAGGGAGGAGATAGAAGGGAGGCCAGAAGGGAAAGAAGAAGTAGTTGGGAAAAGGGGAAAGAAAAGGTAGGCAGGCTGAAAGAAGGGAGGGCAGATTAAGGGAAATGGTGGTCAGAAGCAAAACATTAGTGAGAGTGAAAGGGAGAAAAGAGAGAGAAAAGCACAGAGGGAAAATAGGATGGAGAGAAACACAAATTTAGAAAATAATAATGTGAATGTGAATGGAATAAATTCTGCCATAAAATGGAAGCAGATAGCAAGTGGATTAGGAACCATAATTCTACAATATGTTGTTTACAAAAAAAAAATAATTGAAACAAGAAGATACACAAAGAGTGAAGATAAAATGCAAGAGCAGAATATATTACTCTTCAGCTAAAGTTAAAAAAAAAGGAGAAGCAATCCTGATCTCAGAAAAAAGCAAAAGTTGTAATCATATATATATATATATATGCACCAAGTGGTTTAGCATCCAAATTCTTAGGGAATTTAAGTGAGTTACAGGAAGAGATAGCAAAACTATACTAGTGGGGGGACCTCAATCTCTCCCTTTCAAAACTAGATAAATGTAACCACAAAATAAACAAGAAAGAGTTTAAGGAAGTGAATAGAATCTTAGAAAACTTAGATATGGTAGACCTCTGGAGAACACTGAATGAGGACAGAAAGGAATGTATTTTTTTCTTGGTGGTACATGGCAGCTACACAAAAATTGACCATGTACTAGTGTATAAAAACCTCAAAATTCAATGTAGAAAGGCAGAAATACTAAATGCAGCCTTTTAATATCATGATTCAATAAAAATTATATGTAATAAAAGACCAGGGAAAGATAGACTAAAAACCAATTGGAAACTAAATAATCTAATCCTAAAGAATGAGTGGGTCAAACAACAAATCTTAGAAATAATAAATAACTTAATCTAAGAGAATAATAATGAGACACCATACCAAAACTTATGGGATGCAGCCAAAGCAGTTCTTAGGGGAAATTTTATATATCTAAATGTTCACAGGAGTAAAATAGAAAAAAAGAGGAGAACAATGAATTGGGTAAGCAACTAAAAAAGCTAGAAAATTAATACCCTAATTAAATACCAAATTAGAAATTCTGAAAATCAAAGGAGGGATCAAGAAAATTGAAATTAAGAAAACTACTGAACTAACAAATAAAACTAAGAGTTAGTTTTATGAAAAGACCAATAAAATAGATAAATCTTTGGTTAATTTGATTTAAAAAAAAGAAAGAAGAAAACCAAATTACCAGCATTAAAAATTAAAAGGGTGAATTCACTATCAATACAGAGGAAATTAAAACAAGAATTAGGAGCTATTTTGTCCAATAGTGTGCCAATAAATTTGACAATCTTAGTGAAATGGATGAACATTTACAAAATTATAGATTGTCCAGATTAATAGAAAAAATAAAATGTTTACATAATCCCATTTCAGAAAAAAAGAAATTTAACAAGCAAGTCATCAATGGACTCCTTAAGAAAAAATCACCAGGGCCAGATGAATTTATGAATGAATTCTACCAAACACGTAAAGAACAGTTAACTTAAATATTATATAAAATATTTGGAAAAATAGACAAAGAAGGAGCCCTACCAAATTCTTTTTATGATACAAGTATAGTGTTGTTACCTAAATCAGGAAGAGCCAAAACAGAGAAAGAAAATTATAGACCAATCTCCCTAATGAATATAGATGCAAAAAATTTAAAATATTAGCAAAAAGTTTACAGCAACTTATCATGAGGATAATACACCATGACCAGATTTATACCAGGAATGCAAGGTTGGTTCAATATTAGGAAAACTATAAGCATAATTGACCTTATCAGTAACAAAATTAACAGAAATTATGTGATTATCTCAATAGATGCTGAAAAAAAGTTTTTCACAAAATACAACACTCATTCCTTTTAAAAACACTAGCGAGCATAAGAATTAATGGATTTTTCCTTACAATAATTAAGATCTATCTAAAATAATAAGTATCTTGCTAAAGTCATCAGTAAACATTATATGTAATAGGGATAAGCTAGAAACATTTCCAAAGAGATCAATTTTGAAACAAGGATGTCCATTATCATCACTGCTATTCAATATTGTACTGGAAATGTTAGCTTTAGCAATAAGAGAAGAAAAATAAATTGACAGAATTACAATAGGCGATGAAGAAAGCAAGATATCAGTCTTTGCGGATAATATGATGGTACACTTAGAGAAACCTAGAGGATCATCTAAAAAAAACTACTTGAGATAATTAACAACTTTAGTAAAGTTGCAAGATACAAAATGTACCCACTAAGTCATCAGCATTCCTACATATTACTAAGAAAGCCTAAAAACAAGAGAATGAAGGAGAAATCCCATTTAAAGTAACTGTAGACAATACAAAATATTTGGGAGGCTATCTGCCAAGACTATCTCAAAAACTATATGAATACAGTTATAAAACACTTTTCAATAGTCATATAGAAATAACTGGAAAAATATCAGTTGCTCATAGGTAGGCCAAGCTAATTTAATAAAAATGACAATTCTACCTAAACTAATTCACTTATTTCATGCTATACCAATAAAATGACCTAAAATATTTTATTGAACTAGAAAAAATAATAACAAAATTGATCTGTGAGAACAAAAGATCCAGAATATCAAGGGAATTAATGAAAAGAAATGCAAGAGAAGGTGGCCTAGCTGTACCAAATCTAAAATTGTATTATAAAGCAGCTGTCATCAAAACTACTTGGTAATGACTTTAAAATAGAGTGATGGATCAATGGAATAGGTTAGCTACATTAGATACAGTAGCCAATGACTATAGTAATCTACTTTTTTGATAAACCCATATACTCTAGTTTCTTAGATAATAATTCACCATTTGACAAACCTGCTGGGAAAACTGGAAAATAATATAGCAGAAACTAGGTATTGGCCAACATCTTACACCATATAGCAAGATAAAGTCAAAATGGATATAATTTAGACATAAGCAAGAGATAGAGAACATTATGAAATATAAAATAGATAATTTTGATTACATTAAAAAAAGGTTTTGCACAAACAAAGCCAAAGCAGCCAAGATGAGAAGGGAAGCAGAAAGCCATGAAACACTTTTTACAACCAAAATCCTGCAAAGTCACAAAGAAAAAAATTACAAATGCATCTAAGGCCATGGGGAATGTTTACTTCAACAGTTCACAGAGAAAACAACAAAACAAAACTGTGATTTCATGGTTGTAAATAATGCTTCCAAAATGAAAATCTCAACAACCCATTGTTTAGGAGAGTTTCATGAGTTATTATGGTCAAATGCCAAACTTCTTGGGATAAGACTGTAAATTTGTTAAGTTTGTGAGCAGGTGAAAGACATACAGTCTATTGGTAGGACTTTCTAGATCTTGTGATCCATTGGCTTTACCTTCATGAGCCCAAAACCTTCCTAAAGTAAAACTTTTTGACTGACTACGAGATGGTTTTATATAAACATACATAGATGTGAAAAAAGTGTTATGTATACACACACACATCTATATATATCTATATCTATATCTATATATTATATATATATGTACTGCACAAACATAAATATTCTATATGTCCATTCAGAATTTGTACAAATTCCATAGGAGTATATGTTTAGATCTTTTAGCTCTGGAAATCCTAATGGTTATCTAATCCAAGTCTTTCATTTATAGGTTCAGAAACTAATACTTAGGGAATTTAAGTAATTTATTCAATACCACATAGTTAAATTTCAAAGTCAAAATTTGAACACAAGTGCTCTAAAACTGAAACCCTAGGCTGTCATCTTTTCTATAAAAATAATAAATGTTGCTTTTAGAATTTATCTTAAATTGTCTCTGACAATACACTTTCACTTGTCCTTGTAAAACTCCCATCCCCTCTCTATTGCACCTATATGGAGTCTAACACATAAGCACTTAATAATTTTTTGCTAATTGACTTCTCTGTTAAGTTCCCTCATCTTTCTATAATCATAAGTTTCTTTTCTCCCCCACATTTCTCTCAGCTGTCTCTACCTACCAGGGATGTAAAATTATCTTTGATTGTTCAAAAGCTTGGCAAAAGTGATTTCTTTGGAGGCAGTCCACCTGAAGAAGCCAAAAATAGGAACACTCCAACCTTAGAGTGTGAAATTCTACCCTGATCCGACAGGGCAATGGCCTGTCAGGAAAACTGTGCTACTTGGTGTAGCACAGTGGAGATACAGCTAAGTGCTGAGTGAATTTCACTCCCTCTTTGACTATCTTGTCAGTATTAGAAATTCTTAGTGTTGTGTTTCCATGTTATCCAGGATCTCTGATGCCAAAGTTGTCTGTCATTGATATTATAATATTGGACTTTGAAACTGTGTCACTGTTGATATAGAATAATATCAGAGTATCTTCATCTTCCTGTTTATGAACTTGAGAGCTTCCCTGGTCAACCTCTGAGTGAGCTTTTGTAAAACAGTGACTGCTGGGCAACCTCATGGTTGCTTAGTGAAATACAGTTTAAAGGTCAGAAAAAAATGAAGGAAACAGGCTAAAAATCCAGTTATATTGGCTGATAATAAAAGCCTGGAAAACAATACCCAGTGAGGGATCCAAAACAGCCCAAGGCAATTGAGTGCCTTCAAAGTACAAGAGAAATGCCAACAATTTTGCAGGGGAATGAAAACAAACAAATGAATGGCTATGGTAAACACAATGCCAGATCCTAGCTTGCAATCTCCCAA
The DNA here is from genome assembly GCF_900497805.2 of Vombatus ursinus. NCBI lineage: Eukaryota > Metazoa > Chordata > Mammalia > Diprotodontia > Vombatidae > Vombatus > Vombatus ursinus. The sequence continues at coordinate 8,687 of NW_020948071.1, read as the reverse complement.
ATTGATCACTGACAATCCATACAAGTGATTAAAACCATTATTTAAAGGGTTGTGACATACGTCATCTCTGCTGTTACAATTTATCCCAAGGTGCCACTTTCCTATCAGTGCTATAGAATAGTCTTTATTGTTCACAAGCTTGGCAAAAATGATTTCATTTGTAAGCAGTCCACCTAAAGAAGTCACAAATAGGAACACTCCAACCTTAGAGTATGAAGTCATCTCTGATTGGATAGAGTAACAGCTTTTCAGGAAAGCTGCTCTACTTGGTGTACACAGTGGAGATGTAGTTAAGTGCTGAGTGGATTTCACTCCCCCTTTGACTATCCTGCTGCTATTAGGAATTCTCTACCATATCTCTTTCCCAGTTCTGATTCTATGACTTGCAGGCCCTTAGGGTTGCATTTCCTTAGCATTCAGGATCTTCAATGGTAAGGTCATCTGCCATTGCTGCAATAATGTTGAGCTTTGAAACTGCATCACTGTTGACACTACCTTAGAACAACATTAGAAGTAAAACTATCTTCTTCCTATTTGAGTCTAATGGTAGCCCTCTTCTCCTTTTTGTTCTGCCACTATTCACCTTTTAGAATCTGGAGGGAGTTAACACTTAATTTACAAATCAAGAGAGCTGTATTTCTCCAAACTCTTCACAAACATTATTTATAGAAACAACTTTTGCAATGTTTCAATATATATATATATATACACATACATATATATACACACACATACATATGTATATATGCATATATGTATATATACATAACATATGTATATATTTTATATATATATATTAAACAAATTGATGAAATTCTAAAGTGATTGCATTTAAGTTTATGATATAAAATCCCTGATCAAAGTATCTTATTAGAAAAAAAACAACAACCTATTTTTGCAGTTTTAAACACATTGCCCTGATGTCAGTTATATTGAAGGGAGAAGGGCAAAGACAGTTCTCCAGATTTAATTTAAATATAATTTACAAACTTTATTTTGGGGATCTAATTTAACATGAATTCATCTAACTTTGTAGTGGCAAAAAAAGTCTCTTAGCTTCCCTTCATTGGCTCTTACTATCTTCAGGCTGCTCAATTTAGATCTTTATCAGTATAAAGTTGATGCTACAGAGTCATCCAAAGGAAAACAACAACAACAACAAACAAAGAAACAAAAACACTTGGTGTTTTTACTCAGAAAGATCCCTTTCCTGATTATTTTACTTCCCAAACTAACTCCTGGGAGAGTTTCACCTTGCTTTTTTAGTTTCCTTACTTAGCAAGCTAATCTTAGAAATCCTTACACAAATGGACACAGAGACAAAGAGAATAGAGCCTTAGTGATCCAGAAAGCAAAAAGTTGAGAATAAAATTATTTTCTTTTCTTGCTTTAATATCTCACTTAATTTATCCATTTTACCTGACAGCACAAAACTTTTTGACATATCACTGCCTGAAAACACTAAGAATAGGGCCTCAAGGCCCTATTGGGCAGTTTTATAAACCTCTACACCTTTACTTAAAGAGTTCCTTTCACACACACATAACTTAATTTATATGTAACCTCAAAAGCTTGAAAGCAAGGATTGTAGCTTTAGAGATTCTCTCACAAAGAATTAGCCTTCTGAATTTTCCTTTTTGAAACCCTAGTAAAAAATTCAGTATATATTGCTGGCACTTTGGTGTCTTACCAAGCAATTGATTTAGTAAGCTGAATATTCATAATTTCCCAAATTTCCCAGGTGGTCTTTTACTGTGTACACAGGTTTTCTTACTCTCATCCATGTATATCTTTTTTCAGAGGAACTTTTTTTCAAGTAGACACATCTACCTGAGCAGTGTCTCCCTGTGAGAGGGAAAATGAGAAAAAAAAAACTGCAGCAGAAACACTAAAACAGATATATAGACACATATATGCTTATTCAAATAAAATTTACTTATTTGTAAAAGGGAGAGTCAAGTCATGGCCAGAGTCCTAACAGAGAACTCTCCTTGTGGAGAAACTCTTCACATGGGCCCAATTAAGGGGAGCTCCTTGTTAAGAATCTAGAATGAAGGTCTCTGATCCTCTCATGGTTGTCCACAACTGTAAGTTTTAAAAACATTCAAGAGAAATAGTTTCTGGGTAATTTAATCATTTTATTAATAAGCCCAGCAGATTATTAATAAAAAGGATGGCCATTTGACCATCTCTCTTAGACCAAAGAACTTTACACATGATTTTAAAGTTATTTTAAGGGAAATATTGGGAGTTAAGCTGAGTTGCTACCTCTCCACCATCTTGGTTCCTCTCTAAATTATATTTTACCAAGATTATTATAATAGCCTTTAAGCTGATTGCTTTAAGGCCATTATCTCTGCTTCCTAATCTACCCTCTACATAGTTCCCAAATGTACATTTTAAAAATGCCAATCTGACTATGTTGCCCTTTCCCACTTGAAAATATCTCTCTGGATCTCTATTACCACTAGCATAAAATACAAATGCCTCCATCTGGCATTGAAATCCCTGTACAGTATGGCACTCATCTATATTTTCAGTCCCAAAGCCCTATTCAAATGACAATTCAAGAACCATTTTCCAAATAAAGTCTTTCCTGATTTCTCTCCCTATTCTCCTCATTAGCACTCTTTAACTCTCCAAATCTTCTCTTTTTTTAAATTTTTACATATTCCATATTTATCTCTTGTGTACATACATACTCTCAGAAGAATTAATCTTGTTGAGAAACAGTTTCATTTTTGTCTAGCAAAAATGGCCCTAGCACAGTATCTTATATACAATGAATAATGATTAATGTCTATTGAATTTATTGATGAATATAACCAAAAATATTATTTGTCCTGCACTTTATTAATGAATGAATGAATAAAACAATTATTAATAGCTAGTTTTGTGCAAAGCATTTTGTTAAGTTCTGAGTATATTAATAGAAAAGCAAGAGATTCTTTGCTTTCAAAGTGTTCGTATTTTAATGAGATAACTCATTTAGAATGTTTCGCCTGCAAATCAGATGGAAAAATCCCATGATCCTTAGAGTACAGTGACAAAGCACATGGTAATGCTTCTTCTTTAATTACATTTCCTCTGGTAAGATCATATAAGTTTCTGACATGGAAGCATTTATCTGTACTAAGGGCTTCTGTCATGAAAATAAAAACAAAAACAAACAAAACAAATAAACATAACAAACAAGAGCTATTCTTTTCCAAATTTTTACTAGCTGTGTCTGTATCACCAGGAGGAGTCAACAGGCCACCTTTTCACAAGTATTCATTCTATATATGATGTCCATGGAAATTTGTCTAAAAACAATTCTATTCCCAAGGCTATTAGTTTCAGGGTCTTGGGCTGTCTCTACCAGAGTCTGACAGGAGAAAATGATAAGGACAGTAGTGGTAATTTGACTTAAAGAGTATATACTGCCTCCTATCTTTTCCTCAAGATACCTTACTTCTTTAGCTTGGCTGGCTCTTCTTTTTTGTGAGTGACATCTTGTTGGCAGTTGGTGGAAATCACTGGCATCCTCTGCGTAGAGCTATTTTCCCAGCTGATGGCTGTGAGAACTGGCCTAGAAACAGGATAGGTAGTCTCTGGGGGACAAGACTATAGGTACTATTCCTCTTGGGCTTGTACTCATTTGTATATTGGTGGCAATTGGTCAGCAGTTGTGGCTATTCATGGTAAGGAAGGTGGGCCTCTTCTTCATAATGATTTCTCCCTTCAATTATGGCTGCAAGGCCTTGACTAGAAGTGGGTCTGGTGTTTAGGAATCATTGCTATTACTAAGGCTACTGGGTTCAGTGTCTTGGGCTATTTTCAGTGGAATCTGAGAGGAGAAGATAGTGAAAGTGTGTTGTGGTTGTTGGTGGTTTAACTTTCTTGGCACATGCTGCTTTCCCTTTGCTCCTCGGGATGTCCATCTGTTTTAGGTGTTCTTATACCTTAAGCTATGATTCTGGGCCCTGTTCTCATCTTTCTCATTGCTCTTTCTTCATTATAACATAAGGTCCCATAGATTCAACTATCATATCTATACAAATGAACCCAAATCTACATATGCTAGCCTTCCACTGAAGTATAGCCCTAAAATTTACCTATTTGCTAAATATCTCCATCTGGATGACCCTTATTTATCTCTCACCACATGTATGCAAAGTAATTTTTTTTTCTTTTCCTTAGAGACAGGTTTTTCCTTATGTCACTATTTCTGCATAAGGCATCATCATTCTCCTATCCACGCAAGTCAGTGACCTGGGATAAATCTTTGATTGTTCATTCTCATTCTCATTCTATATCCAATTAATTCCCAAGGCTTGTCATTCTATATCCATGAGATCTCTCTTACCCATTCCCTTCTCTCCATTCACACCACAATTACCCTAATGCAGAACCTCATCATTCTGTATCTGAACTATTGTAATGGCCTTCTAAAAGGTTTCTCTACCTCTAATTTATTTCCTTTCTAATCTATCCTTTCATAGCTGCCAAATTGGTATTACTAAAGCACAGGTTTGATCATGTCATTTCCCTACTCAAGATGTTCTAGTGTCTCTTAATTGCTACTTGGATAAAATAAAAGCTTCTTTGATATATAAAGCCTTTCATTTCAATCTACCATACCAGGCTTTATACTATGTTCTAGTCATACTTACTTTCTAACTATTTCACATATATATTACTCTTTCCCTACCTCAGTGTCTTTGCAAAGGCCAACATCCATGATTGAAATACTATCCCTTTCCCCATTGGACCCTTGGAACCTATAGCTTTCTTCAAGGTTCACTTCCAGTGTCACTTCCATAAAAACACTGTTTCTGTTTCTCCCATGTGTTAGTGTTTGCCTATTTGCTTTTTATGTATCTGCATATATTTAACGTTTACTTATCTAAGCATATTTTGTCCACTACATCTCCTTTATAGAATGATAATTTCTTAAGGAAACAAGAGTAAGTTTTTCTTTTCTTCTGCTTTGTAGCCCTGGTCTTGATATGTACAATAGATCCTTTTAGAAATGAGCAGAACCAAGAGAACATGGTATATAGTAACAACAATATTGTTTTAGGAACAACTTTGAGTGACTAAGTCATTTTGAGTATAATAAATACCCAAATTAACTACAAAGGATTATATGAAGAAAGACAACATCTGTATCCAGAGAAAGAACTGATAAATGGAAGTATGATAAATGGAAGTATATACCTGTACATATTGTGTCTAAGATAGCCATCTCTAGGAAGGGAAGAAAAAAATTACATGATAAATTTATTACATGTTTAAAAGGAATAGTAAGTTGTACATAATCGATTTGCAGTTATACATGAAATAACCTTTTTTATTATCCTACTATGTTTTGGAAATGCTTGTTTTATTTCATAAGTTAAAATAAAATAAATAAAATTTTAAAATGATGAACCTGATTTAATTTTACCTAATTATGTATTTAACAAACAAAACAAATCTGATAAAAATGCTTATTGAATCGCATCATTTATTATTGTGTGTTTCTGCTAGAAGTATAAAGCTAAATGTCACTTTTCAATTAATGTAAATATCAGGACTTATTTTATATATATCCTTTCTTATTTCCCTAAAATGATATAATATTGTATTGCTACTGTAGAAATTAAGGTAAACTTAGGCACAGAATTTCAAAAACAATAATTTTTTTTTTAATTAAGCTAGTAGAAACCAATAAATTGAGTCAATGACCTCTTTTAAGGACCAAAGAGCCCAATGAGGTCTCACAGTGTTCTTTTAGAGAGATTAACAAGATGAGGCAACAAAATCTAGACCAACATGGTTGAGTCTTCTTCTGATTGGCTAGATGGTTCGATGAAGAGGTGGGACAAGTGTCACCTCAGCTACTCCATCATTGGTAGATGAGATCAGTTCTCAGGTCATGGGATTAGTCTACAGGCAATAGGAGTTACTACAACAGTTTTGATGAAATTGACTTTCAGGTTAATCAAGGCACTCCAGGAAAGTTCCTAACAGGTGAAGTTATGAGTAGGGGTACAAGTCACAAAAAGACAAGGGTGGAGATACAAATCACAAGAATAAAATTGATTGGCCTGAGGTTGCCTGAGTAAACCTACACTTGTAAGAATTTTAGACTTACAGGGGAATATTAATTCTATGCTAGATTGATTATGTCTTAAAAAAATAAATTAAAATCAGTTTTCAATCTCATATTATCCATTCCATCTTTTTTACAGTTTGTTCCCAATTCAGTTTTTCCTTACAAATTATACATCCTTTTCAACCTTTCCTATTAGTTCCTTGTCTTTTCTAAAAATCTTTTGTTATCAATTTTTGTTCTGGTTATCCAATTGAAAAATGAACAAGCATAACATTTATTAAAGTGCCAATTCAATTTTCAGGCACCATGGTCATTGGTGCATGTTACTATTCAATCATATCCTATTCTTTGTGACCCCTTTTGGGGTTTTCTTGGCAAAGATAATGGAGCTGTTTGGCATTTCCTTCTGCAGCTCATTTTATAGATGAAAAAACTGAAGCAATCAGGTTTCAGTGACTTGACTTGCCTAGGGTTACATGGCTAGTAATGTCTGAGTCCAGACTGAATGAAGGTCTTCCTGACTCCAGGCTCAACACTCTGTCAACTGCACCACCAAGCTGCCATTGGTGCATATACAAAGATAAGAACTTCTAGACCTGCCCTCAAGTAGCCACTATTCCATCAAGGCAAAAAGGCATTCACACATAAATGACATACAAGATACTACACATACAATGTAAATTTGAATTAATTTTGGGGCAGAGGCACTAGGATCCTGGGAATCAATAATAAATTCTAATGTGGTTCTTGACTTGGCCTCTGAAGGTGCTAAGTGACAAGCAGGGTGAAAATTAAAATAACATAGAATGAGAGAGATACATGATTAAACAGTTGTTTCCACTTTTAGACTAGATTGTGGAATGATGATAAGCAAAATAAATACCGGATAGAACTTAATATAGAACTACCTGACAATTTTTTTTCATATCCATAGTCTCAGGCAGATGACACTACAGGTGGTGATAAATTTACTAGACTTTTAAGGTATTTTTACCTGTCTGTGTCAGATTTTGGAAACTATATATGAACACTCATAAATAATCAATCTGTAATTGTGATTGAAGTATAAGTTTCAATAGATTAATGAAAATACTGAATTTTCTTCCTATAGAAAGGTAAATAGTCACATCCACTGTATTCTCATTCTTTCATATTTTACAGAGACCAAAAAATGCCTATTTTCCCTTTGCCCAAAGAATAATTCAAATAACCAAATAATGTACCTGATCATTTAAAACAAAACAAGCAAAAATTGTCGAAATCCTCAATGATTTCAAAGTTATAAAGGTGTGATGTGGTGTGTATGTGTGTGGGGTGGTGGGTGGGAGAAAGTGGGGATAGTACAAACTGATCTGGAAAAAAAAACTTTGCTTTTGTGCAAAGAAAACTTGATAATGATCTCTCAAATCATGTAAGGGAAAGTTAACCAGTCTTTGAATATATCACTAAGTAGTACCTTTCTAAATACTACATGAAAATAAAAAGGAGGGATAGAAAGATAAATAGATAGATAGATAGACAGAGAGACAGAGACAAAGAGAATCCAATAATTCAGTGTGTTCATTAATATATAATGCAGTTTCAAATAATCAACTCCTCCATAACTTTTAAGCAATACCTTTATTCTTATGTATAATGTAATTCCTGTAATACCTATTGAATACAGGGAATATGCAATTCTGTATTGACCACAGGGCAACCCCAATAAAGATCAATACTATTCAATAATGTATCCATTTACCCTGAACTCACCAGGGTAAAACTACTTTTCAAATTGTCAAAGTGTTATAGATGTCTAATTCTGTTCTAATACCTTATTTTGATCATGAACAACTGCTTCATGCCACTTACTTGCCACAAAACCTTACTGTGGTGGAGTTATTTTTAGCTCTCAAAATGACAAAATGAGGAAAATTGCTTACTAGTCAAAACCATGTCTTCTATGGACTGGTACTTCATACAGTCTATCAAAAAAAAAACTATCTATTCGTACAGATGTCAAGAAATTCCACAATGACCTCAGCTCTTGTGTATTCACAATTTATATAACTGTTCAAAGTCACTGTTCATTTACCCACATTTTATGTAGTCCTATACCTTTTCCGCATTCTTGAACTTAATTCTGCATCCATTTTGCAGTCAATCTACTGTACCCTTTCCACTTGGAGTAAGAATATATACGTATATGTGTGCATACACATACATTTTATACAAACACATATACCCATGTGTGTATAAATATGCCCATGGACACAACAGAAGAAAAAAATAGCAAATAGTATGCTTCAATCTGCATTCAAAATCCATAGCTCTTTCTTGTTTGTGGATAACATTTTCCATCATGAGGCCTTTGAAGATGTCTTAGATCCTTCTATAGCTGAGAAGGGTTAAATCTATAAATATTAGTCATCGCACAATGTGGCTGTTACTGTGTACAATGTTCTCCTGATTCTGCTCACTTCACTCAGTATCAGACCATACAAGTCTTTCCAGGTTTTTCTGAAGTCTGCTTGCTCATCTTTTCTTTTCTTTCCTTTTCTTTTCTTTTCTTTTCTTTCCTTTTCTTTTCTTTTCTTTTCTTTTCTTTTCTTTTCTTTTCTTTTCT
>NW_020948070.1:0-6466 GCF_900497805.2 Vombatus ursinus | reverse complement strand
TTCTTTTCTTTTCTTTTCTTTTCTTTTCTTTTCTTTTCTTTTCTTTTTTTTTTGCAAGGCAATTGGGGTTAAGTGACTTGCCTAGGGTCACACAGCTAGTAAGTGTCACGTGATTGAGGCTGGATTTGAACTCAGGTCCTTCTGATTCCAAGGCCTCTATGCACTGTGCCATCTAGCTGTCACCCATACTCATCATTTCTTATAGCACAATAGTATTCCATTACATTCATATACTACAACTTGTTCAGCCGTTCCCCAATTGATGGGCATCCTCTCATTTTCTAATTCTTTGCCACCACAAAAAGAGCTGCTATAAATATTTTTGTACATGTGATTCATTTTCCCATTTGTATGATCTCTTTGGGATATAGCCCTAGAACTGCTATTGCTGTTTCAAAGGGCATGCACATTTTTATAGCCCTTTGGGCATAGTTGCTCTCCAAATTGCTCTCCAACATGGTTGAATCATTTCACAACTCCACCAACAATGCATTAGTGTTCCAATTTTCCCACATCTTTTCCAATATTTATCATTTTCCTGTTTTGTCATGTTGACCAATCTGATAGGCCTGATGTGGTACCTCAGAGTTGTTTTGATTTGCATTTCTCTAATTAATAGTGATTTAAAGCATTTTTTCATATGAAAATAGATGGCTTTATTTTCTTTATCTGAAAACTGCCTGCTCATATTCTTTGACCATTAATAAACTGGGGAATGACTTGTATTCTTGTAAATTTGACTTAATTCTCTCTATATTTTAGAAATGAGGCCCGTATCAGAGAGACTGAGTGTAAAAATTCTTTCCCAATTTTGTACTTTATTCTAATATTTATTGCATTGGCTTTCTTTATGCAAAACCTTTTCAATTTAATGTAATCAAAGTTATCCATTTTGCTTTTTGTAATGTTCTCTGTCACCTGTTTGGTCGTGATTTCTTCTGTTCTCCATAAATCTGATAGCTAAACTATTCCTTGCTCTTCCAGTATCAGCCTTTATATCTAAATCATGAACCAATTTTGACTTTATTTTGATATATGGTGTGAGATTTTCATCTATGCCTAGTTTCTGCCATACTTTTTTCCAGTTTTCCCAGCAGTTTTTTTCTTCAAAGAGTGGGTTCTTATCCCAGAAGCTGGGGTCTTTGGGTTTATCAAATAATAGGTTACTATAGTCATTGACTACTATGTCTTGCATTCTTAGCCTATTCCACTGATCCACCACTCTATTTCTTAGCCAGTACCAAGCAGTTTTGATGATTGGTGCTTTATAATACAATTTAAGATCTGGAATGGCTAGGACACCTTCCCCTCCATTTCTTTTCATTAGTTCCTTTGATATTCGGGACCTTTTGTTCTTCCAAATGAATCTTGTTATTGTTTTTTCTAACTCTATAAAATAATTTTTTGGTAGTTTGATTGGTATGGCACTGAATAAATTAGCTCAGGTAGAATTGTCATTTTTATTATATTAGCTCAGCCTACCCATGAGCAACTGATTTTTTTTTAACAATTATTTAGATCTGACTTTATTTGTGTGAAAAGTGTTTTGTAATTGTGTTCATATAGTTCCTGGGTTTGTTTTGAGAGCTAGAATCCTACATATTTTATAATGTCTACAGTAAGTTTAAATGGAATTTCTCTTTCTATCTCTTGCTGTTGGGCATTGTTGGTAACATATAGGAATGCTGATGATTTGTGAGGGTTTATTTGATAGCCTGCAACTTTGTTAAAGTTGTTTATTATTTCAAGTAGTTTTTCACTTGATTCTCTAGGATTCTTTAAGTATATCATCATATCATCTGCAAAGAGTGATAGCTTTGTTTCTTCTTTGCCTATTTTAATACCTTCAATTTCTTTTTCTTCTCTTATTGCTAAAGCTAACATTTCCAGTATGATATTGAACAACAGTAACGATAATGAACATCCTTGTTTCACCTCCAATCTTATTGGAAATGCTTCAAGCTTGTCTCCATTACATATAATTCTTGCTGAAGGTTTTAGGTAGATGCTATTTATTATTTTAAGGAAGATTCCATTTATTCCTATGCTCTCTAGTGTTTTTAATAGGAATGAGTATTGAATTTTATCAAAAGCTTTTTCTGCATCTATTGAGATGATCATGTAGTTTCAGTTAGTTTTGTTGTTGATATGATCAATTCTGCTGATAGTTTTGCTAATATTGAACCAGCTCTGCATTCCTGATATAAATCCTACCTGGTCCTAGTATATTATTCTTGTGATAAGTTTCTGTAATCTCTTTGTTAATATTTTATTTAAAATTTTTGCATCTATATTCATTAGGGAAATTGGTTTATAATATTCTTTCTCTTTTGACTCTTTCTGGTTTAGGTATCAGCACCATATTTATATCATAAAAAAGAATTTGGTAAGACTCCTTCTTCATCTATTTTCCCAAATAGTCTATATAGTATTGGAATTAATTGTTCTTTAAATGTTTGATAGAATTTGCTTGTAAATCTTGAGTCTTGTATTTGAAGATCAAATTTTCTGTTGAACTCTGGACTTTTTATCAGGAAGGTTTGGAAGTCACCTATTTCATTGAATATCCATCTCCTCTCCTGAAAGTTCATGGTCATTTTGGCTGGGTACTTGATCCTTGGTTGTAATCCATGCTACTTTGCCTCATGGAATAACATATTCCATGCCCTATGGTCTTTCACTGTAGAAGTGGCAAAGTCCTGTGTAATCCTGAATGTGGTTACATGATATTAAAATTGTTTCTTTCTGGCTGCTTGCAGTATTTTCTCTTTAACCTGGTAATTTTGGAAGTTGGCTACTTTATTTCTTGGCATTTTTAATTTGGGATCTCTTTCAGGAGGTGATCATTATATTCTTTCTATGGCTATTTTGTTCTCTGATTCTAGGACCTCAGGGAAGTTTTCTTTATGATCTCCTGAAAGATACTGTCCAGGCTCTTCTTTTCATTGTGATTTTCAAGTAGACCAATGTTTTTTAAATTGTCTCTCCTGGATCAATTTTTCAGGTCAGTTGTTTTACCAATGAGATATTTTATGTTTTTATCTATTTTTTTCATTCTTTTGTTTCTTTTTGACTGATTCTTGCTCTCTCATAGAGTTATTACCTTCCATTTGCCCAATTCTAATTTTTAACAAATTGTTTTCTTCTATTACATTTTGTACCTTCTTCCCCATTTGGCCAATGGTATTTTTTAGGGACTTGTTTTCTTCAGTGTACTTTTTTCCAGTTGGCTAATTGAATTTTTTTAAGGCCTCTTCTACCTCTCTCATTAGACTTTTAAAATCCTTCTTGAGCTCTTCTAAGAAGGCTTTTTGGGCTTCAGACCAGTTTATATTCCCTTTTGAGGTTCCAGATGTGAGTTTTTTGATAATGTTGTCCTCTTCAGAATTTCTGCCTTTATCTTCACTGTTCTCATTATATGGATCTATGATACATTTTTTTTTTCTCATGGTGTTTGCTTATTTCCTGGCCTTTAAAGAAATTGAGCTCTCCTACTGGGGAGCAGAGGGCACTGACCCAAGCTTCTTATGTTGGGAGCCTAGGGCCTGGTCACTGGCTTTGTGTGCTGGGGCCTCTGATGTTGGCATTTGGAGGTCATAAGGTTCTGGCAGCTTACCTAGTGTCGGGCTGGAATCAACAATACTGGAACTCTAGGGGTGGGATTGGGTAGTCTGGACCCTGGAAGTTGCTTGCTTTTCCTTTCCTTCCACTTTCTTCAGCTCCTTTCAGATGGATGTTGCAGGAGGTTTATCTGCCTGGGCCCCTTGGACTGCTTCACAGACTTTAGCTGAGGCACTGAAAGACTATTGTAGAATGCCAAAGCACCTGGTGGTTTTCTGAGCTGGCTTCTACTGGTTCCCCCAACCTCACTGAGGCACTCAGGGGTCCAGGTGTTGGTGTTTTTATGCTCCACCACCTGGTTTTCAGGATTTCCTCCTAGTATACTGAGGTGGGGCTTTCCAGTAGCTTGCTGTGACACCTCCCATTCCATACTGCTCCCCATCCCCCAGGGCAAGAGGGGAATTTCCCATCACTCAAGCTGCCTGAGTAAGAACAACTTACTTCTTACTTCTCCGTCTTGGCTCCTGGAAGCAGAAGTCTGGACAGCATCTTTCAAGAAACTTATCGTGTGGATAATGCACTATGATCATGTAGGATGTATACCAAAAATGTAGGGCTAGTTCAATATTAGGAAAATGATCAGCATAATTGACGATATCAATAGCAAAATTAATAGAAATCATATGATTATCTCAATAGATGAAAAGGCTTTTCACAAAATACAACACCCATTCCTCTTAAAAACACTAGAGAGCATAGGAATTAATAGAGTTTTCTTTAAAATAATGCATAATACATATCTGAAGTCATTAGCAAGTGTTTTATGTAATGGGGATAAGCTAGAAGCATTTCTAATAAGATCACTGGTGAAACAAGGATGTCCATATATCACCACTACTATTCAATATTGTATTGGAAATGTTAGCTTTAGCAATATGAGAAGAAAAAAGTAAGAAGGAAATTGAATAGGCAATGAAGAAACAAAGCAATCACCTTTTGCAGATGATATGGTGGTGTACTTAGAGAATCATAAAGAATCATTTAAAAATTACTTGAAATAATTAATAACTTTAGTGAAGTTGCAGGATATAAAATAAACCCACATAAAACAGCATATATATATATATATATATATATATATATATATATATAACAAGTCCAGCAACAAGAGACAGAAAGTGAAATCCCATTTAAAGTAACTAGTCAACATAAAATATTTGGGAGTCTATTTGCCAAGAAAAACCCAGAAACTATAAGAACATCATTACAAAACACTTTTCAAACAAATAAAATCAGATCTAAATAATTTAAAATATTTTAGTTGTTCATGGGTAGGCCAAGGTAATGTAATAAAAATTACAATTCTAACTAAAGTAATTTACTTATGTAGTGCCATACCAAAATACCAAAAAAAATTTTATAGACATAGAAAAAAATACAATACCAAAATTCTTCTGGAAGAACAAAATGCCCAGACTATCAAGGGAAATATGAAAAAAATGCAAGGGCAAGTGGCCTAGCTATACCAGATTTAAAATTGTATCAAAAAGCAGTAATCATCAAAATTAGTTGTCACTGGCTAAAAAAAATGTTGCAGATCAGTGGAATAGGTTAGATGTGCAAGACACCACAGTAGTAAGTGACCATAGGAATCTTCTGTTGGATGAACTCAAAGACTTTATCTTCTGGAATAAGAACTAATTATTTAACAAAAATTTTTGGGAAAACAGGAAAATGGCATGGCAAAAGCTAAGCATAGACCTACATCTTATAACATATACGAGGATAATGGCAAACTGAGTACATGATTTAGACATAAAGGGTGAGATTATAGGCAAATTAGGAGAGCAAGGAATAGTTTATCAGTAAAATCTATGGAGCAATTAAGAATTTATGCCCAAGCAAGAGATAAAGAACATTATGAAATGCAAAATGGATACTTTTGATTATATTAAATTAAAAAAAAACTTTTTTCACAAAGCCAAAGCATCTAACATTAGAAGTGAAGCACAAAGCTGGGAAACAATTGTCACAACCAGTGTCTCTGATAAAGGCCTCATTTCTAAAACATATAGAAAACTCAGTCAAATTTATAAGAATATAATTCATTCCAAATTGATAAATGGTCAAAGTATATGAGCACGCAGTTTTCAGATTAAGAAATGAAAGCTATCTATAGTGTTATGAAAAAAAATGTTCTAAATTACTATTGATAAGAGAAATATAAACTAAAACAACTCTGAGGTACCATATCACACCTATCAGATTGGCTAACATGACAGGAAAATGACAAATGTTGGAGAAGATGTGGGAACATTGGAACACTAATGCATTGTTGGTAGAGTTATGAACTGATCCAACAATCTGAAGAACAATTTGGTTTTATGCCCAAAGGGCTATAAAACTGTTCATACTCTTTGACCCAATATTACCACATTAGGTCTGCAGGCCAAAGAGATCAAAAAAAAATTGGAAAAGGTCCCACATGTACAAAAATCTTTTTATGGTGGCAAAGAATTGGAAATTGAGGGGATGCTACTCAACTGAGGAGTGGTTGAACAAGTTGCAGTATATGAATGTAATGGAATACTATTGTTCCACAAGAAATGATGAGCAACTAGACTTCAGAAAAATCTAGAAAGACTTACGTGAAATGATGCTAAGTGAAGTAAGCAGAACCATGAGAACATTGTACACTATAATAGCAACATTGTGTAATTACCAACTTTAATGGACTTAACTTTTCTTAGCAATATTAGCAACTCAGACAGTTCCAAAAGACTCATGATGGAAAATGCTATCCATATCCAGAGAAAGAACTATGGAGTCTGAATGGAGATTAAAGCATAATATTTCTCTTTTTTTTTCTTTTTCATGTTTTTTCTCCTTTCTAATTACTCTTTAC
>NW_020948069.1:0-14768 GCF_900497805.2 Vombatus ursinus | reverse complement strand
GTGACCCTGGGCGAGACAACTTAACCCCAATTGTCAAAAAAAAAAAAAGGGAAAAAAATTGACTGAATGGAAAAGGAGGTACAAAAATTCACTAAAAAGAAGACCTTCTTAAAAAGCAGAATTGGCCAAATGGAAAAAGATGTAGAAAAATTCACTGAGGAGAAGAGCTCCTTAAAATGTAGAACTGGCCAAATGGAAAAGGAGGCACAAAAACTAATGAAAGAACACAACTCCTTAAAAATTAGAATTGGACAAATAGAAGCTAATGAATCTAAGAGACATTAATAATTAGTCAAGCAAAATCAAAAGACTAAAAAAGAATAGAAGAAAATGTAAAATAACTCATTGGAAAAACAACTGACCTGGAAAATAGACCCAGGGAAGATAATTTAAGAATTATTGTTCTACCTGAAAGCTATGATGAACAAAAAGAGCCTGGACAAAATTTTTCAAGAAATTATCAAGGACAACTGCCCTGAGGTCTTAGAACCAGACAGTAAAATAGTTATTGAAAGAATCTGATGATCACCTCCTGAAAGAGATCCCAAAAGGAAAACTCCAAGGAATATCATAATCAAATTCTTCAACTATCAGGTCAAGGAGAAAATACTGCAAGAAGTAAAAATAAAGAATTTAAATATCATGGAACCACAGTCAGGATTACACTTTACCTAGCAGCTTCTACATTAAAGCATCTGAAGGCTTGGAATATGATATCCTGGAAGGCAAAGGAGCTTGGATTACAACCAAGTATCAACTACCCAGCAAAACTGAGCATAATCTTTCAGGGGAAGAGATGGACATTCAGTGAAATAGGGAACTTCCAACATTCCTGATGAAAAGAACAAAGCTCAACAGAAAATTCAATCTTCAAATATGAGACTGAAGGAAAGCATAAAAAAGGTAAACAGGAAAGAAAAAAAAATGCTATTCAATAAGGGTAAGCTGCTTACAGCCCTACTTTGTAAGATGATACTTGTAATGCTTGAGACCTGTATCATTATTACAACATTTAGAATGGTTATGCATAGAGAGAGGATATGGGGATAAGTTGACTTGGATGTGATAATAAAAATTAAATAATTAAAGGTTGAAAAAAGGATTATACTAGGAGAAGGAAAAAAGAGGAGAAAGAAAAATGTAAATTACATAACATGAGGAGGCACAAAGATCTATTACAGTACAGGGAAAGAAAGGAGGGAGGCAAGCATTGTTTGAACCTTACTCTCATTGGATTTGACTCAAAGAGGGAATAACATACACACTCACTTGGGTAAAGAAATCTATCTTACTGTAAAAGGAATAGAATGGATATGGGGGGGGAAAGGAAGGGAGGAGATAGAAGGGAGGCCAGAAGGGAAAGAAGAAGTAGTTGGGAAAAGGGGAAAGAAAAGGTAGGCAGGCTGAAAGAAGGGAGGGCAGATTAAGGGAAATGGTGGTCAGAAGCAAAACATTAGTGAGAGTGAAAGGGAGAAAAGAGAGAGAAAAGCACAGAGGGAAAATAGGATGGAGAGAAACACAAATTTAGAAAATAATAATGTGAATGTGAATGGAATAAATTCTGCCATAAAATGGAAGCAGATAGCAAGTGGATTAGGAACCATAATTCTACAATATGTTGTTTACAAAAAAAAAATAATTGAAACAAGAAGATACACAAAGAGTGAAGATAAAATGCAAGAGCAGAATATATTACTCTTCAGCTAAAGTTAAAAAAAAAGGAGAAGCAATCCTGATCTCAGAAAAAAGCAAAAGTTGTAATCATATATATATATATATATGCACCAAGTGGTTTAGCATCCAAATTCTTAGGGAATTTAAGTGAGTTACAGGAAGAGATAGCAAAACTATACTAGTGGGGGGACCTCAATCTCTCCCTTTCAAAACTAGATAAATGTAACCACAAAATAAACAAGAAAGAGTTTAAGGAAGTGAATAGAATCTTAGAAAACTTAGATATGGTAGACCTCTGGAGAACACTGAATGAGGACAGAAAGGAATGTATTTTTTTCTTGGTGGTACATGGCAGCTACACAAAAATTGACCATGTACTAGTGTATAAAAACCTCAAAATTCAATGTAGAAAGGCAGAAATACTAAATGCAGCCTTTTAATATCATGATTCAATAAAAATTATATGTAATAAAAGACCAGGGAAAGATAGACTAAAAACCAATTGGAAACTAAATAATCTAATCCTAAAGAATGAGTGGGTCAAACAACAAATCTTAGAAATAATAAATAACTTAATCTAAGAGAATAATAATGAGACACCATACCAAAACTTATGGGATGCAGCCAAAGCAGTTCTTAGGGGAAATTTTATATATCTAAATGTTCACAGGAGTAAAATAGAAAAAAAGAGGAGAACAATGAATTGGGTAAGCAACTAAAAAAGCTAGAAAATTAATACCCTAATTAAATACCAAATTAGAAATTCTGAAAATCAAAGGAGGGATCAAGAAAATTGAAATTAAGAAAACTACTGAACTAACAAATAAAACTAAGAGTTAGTTTTATGAAAAGACCAATAAAATAGATAAATCTTTGGTTAATTTGATTTAAAAAAAAGAAAGAAGAAAACCAAATTACCAGCATTAAAAATTAAAAGGGTGAATTCACTATCAATACAGAGGAAATTAAAACAAGAATTAGGAGCTATTTTGTCCAATAGTGTGCCAATAAATTTGACAATCTTAGTGAAATGGATGAACATTTACAAAATTATAGATTGTCCAGATTAATAGAAAAAATAAAATGTTTACATAATCCCATTTCAGAAAAAAAGAAATTTAACAAGCAAGTCATCAATGGACTCCTTAAGAAAAAATCACCAGGGCCAGATGAATTTATGAATGAATTCTACCAAACACGTAAAGAACAGTTAACTTAAATATTATATAAAATATTTGGAAAAATAGACAAAGAAGGAGCCCTACCAAATTCTTTTTATGATACAAGTATAGTGTTGTTACCTAAATCAGGAAGAGCCAAAACAGAGAAAGAAAATTATAGACCAATCTCCCTAATGAATATAGATGCAAAAAATTTAAAATATTAGCAAAAAGTTTACAGCAACTTATCATGAGGATAATACACCATGACCAGATTTATACCAGGAATGCAAGGTTGGTTCAATATTAGGAAAACTATAAGCATAATTGACCTTATCAGTAACAAAATTAACAGAAATTATGTGATTATCTCAATAGATGCTGAAAAAAAGTTTTTCACAAAATACAACACTCATTCCTTTTAAAAACACTAGCGAGCATAAGAATTAATGGATTTTTCCTTACAATAATTAAGATCTATCTAAAATAATAAGTATCTTGCTAAAGTCATCAGTAAACATTATATGTAATAGGGATAAGCTAGAAACATTTCCAAAGAGATCAATTTTGAAACAAGGATGTCCATTATCATCACTGCTATTCAATATTGTACTGGAAATGTTAGCTTTAGCAATAAGAGAAGAAAAATAAATTGACAGAATTACAATAGGCGATGAAGAAAGCAAGATATCAGTCTTTGCGGATAATATGATGGTACACTTAGAGAAACCTAGAGGATCATCTAAAAAAAACTACTTGAGATAATTAACAACTTTAGTAAAGTTGCAAGATACAAAATGTACCCACTAAGTCATCAGCATTCCTACATATTACTAAGAAAGCCTAAAAACAAGAGAATGAAGGAGAAATCCCATTTAAAGTAACTGTAGACAATACAAAATATTTGGGAGGCTATCTGCCAAGACTATCTCAAAAACTATATGAATACAGTTATAAAACACTTTTCAATAGTCATATAGAAATAACTGGAAAAATATCAGTTGCTCATAGGTAGGCCAAGCTAATTTAATAAAAATGACAATTCTACCTAAACTAATTCACTTATTTCATGCTATACCAATAAAATGACCTAAAATATTTTATTGAACTAGAAAAAATAATAACAAAATTGATCTGTGAGAACAAAAGATCCAGAATATCAAGGGAATTAATGAAAAGAAATGCAAGAGAAGGTGGCCTAGCTGTACCAAATCTAAAATTGTATTATAAAGCAGCTGTCATCAAAACTACTTGGTAATGACTTTAAAATAGAGTGATGGATCAATGGAATAGGTTAGCTACATTAGATACAGTAGCCAATGACTATAGTAATCTACTTTTTTGATAAACCCATATACTCTAGTTTCTTAGATAATAATTCACCATTTGACAAACCTGCTGGGAAAACTGGAAAATAATATAGCAGAAACTAGGTATTGGCCAACATCTTACACCATATAGCAAGATAAAGTCAAAATGGATATAATTTAGACATAAGCAAGAGATAGAGAACATTATGAAATATAAAATAGATAATTTTGATTACATTAAAAAAAGGTTTTGCACAAACAAAGCCAAAGCAGCCAAGATGAGAAGGGAAGCAGAAAGC
This sequence comes from Vombatus ursinus, assembly GCF_900497805.2. Lineage (NCBI taxonomy): Eukaryota > Metazoa > Chordata > Mammalia > Diprotodontia > Vombatidae > Vombatus > Vombatus ursinus. The sequence continues at coordinate 10,325 of NW_020948069.1, read as the reverse complement.
CATGAAACACTTTTTACAACCAAAATCCTGCAAAGTCACAAAGAAAAAAATTACAAATGCATCTAAGGCCATGGGGAATGTTTACTTCAACAGTTCACAGAGAAAACAACAAAACAAAACTGTGATTTCATGGTTGTAAATAATGCTTCCAAAATGAAAATCTCAACAACCCATTGTTTAGGAGAGTTTCATGAGTTATTATGGTCAAATGCCAAACTTCTTGGGATAAGACTGTAAATTTGTTAAGTTTGTGAGCAGGTGAAAGACATACAGTCTATTGGTAGGACTTTCTAGATCTTGTGATCCATTGGCTTTACCTTCATGAGCCCAAAACCTTCCTAAAGTAAAACTTTTTGACTGACTACGAGATGGTTTTATATAAACATACATAGATGTGAAAAAAGTGTTATGTATACACACACACATCTATATATATCTATATCTATATCTATATATTATATATATATGTACTGCACAAACATAAATATTCTATATGTCCATTCAGAATTTGTACAAATTCCATAGGAGTATATGTTTAGATCTTTTAGCTCTGGAAATCCTAATGGTTATCTAATCCAAGTCTTTCATTTATAGGTTCAGAAACTAATACTTAGGGAATTTAAGTAATTTATTCAATACCACATAGTTAAATTTCAAAGTCAAAATTTGAACACAAGTGCTCTAAAACTGAAACCCTAGGCTGTCATCTTTTCTATAAAAATAATAAATGTTGCTTTTAGAATTTATCTTAAATTGTCTCTGACAATACACTTTCACTTGTCCTTGTAAAACTCCCATCCCCTCTCTATTGCACCTATATGGAGTCTAACACATAAGCACTTAATAATTTTTTGCTAATTGACTTCTCTGTTAAGTTCCCTCATCTTTCTATAATCATAAGTTTCTTTTCTCCCCCACATTTCTCTCAGCTGTCTCTACCTACCAGGGATGTAAAATTATCTTTGATTGTTCAAAAGCTTGGCAAAAGTGATTTCTTTGGAGGCAGTCCACCTGAAGAAGCCAAAAATAGGAACACTCCAACCTTAGAGTGTGAAATTCTACCCTGATCCGACAGGGCAATGGCCTGTCAGGAAAACTGTGCTACTTGGTGTAGCACAGTGGAGATACAGCTAAGTGCTGAGTGAATTTCACTCCCTCTTTGACTATCTTGTCAGTATTAGAAATTCTTAGTGTTGTGTTTCCATGTTATCCAGGATCTCTGATGCCAAAGTTGTCTGTCATTGATATTATAATATTGGACTTTGAAACTGTGTCACTGTTGATATAGAATAATATCAGAGTATCTTCATCTTCCTGTTTATGAACTTGAGAGCTTCCCTGGTCAACCTCTGAGTGAGCTTTTGTAAAACAGTGACTGCTGGGCAACCTCATGGTTGCTTAGTGAAATACAGTTTAAAGGTCAGAAAAAAATGAAGGAAACAGGCTAAAAATCCAGTTATATTGGCTGATAATAAAAGCCTGGAAAACAATACCCAGTGAGGGATCCAAAACAGCCCAAGGCAATTGAGTGCCTTCAAAGTACAAGAGAAATGCCAACAATTTTGCAGGGGAATGAAAACAAACAAATGAATGGCTATGGTAAACACAATGCCAGATCCTAGCTTGCAATCTCCCAAATTGATCACTGACAATCCATACAAGTGATTAAAACCATTATTTAAAGGGTTGTGACATACGTCATCTCTGCTGTTACAATTTATCCCAAGGTGCCACTTTCCTATCAGTGCTATAGAATAGTCTTTATTGTTCACAAGCTTGGCAAAAATGATTTCATTTGTAAGCAGTCCACCTAAAGAAGTCACAAATAGGAACACTCCAACCTTAGAGTATGAAGTCATCTCTGATTGGATAGAGTAACAGCTTTTCAGGAAAGCTGCTCTACTTGGTGTACACAGTGGAGATGTAGTTAAGTGCTGAGTGGATTTCACTCCCCCTTTGACTATCCTGCTGCTATTAGGAATTCTCTACCATATCTCTTTCCCAGTTCTGATTCTATGACTTGCAGGCCCTTAGGGTTGCATTTCCTTAGCATTCAGGATCTTCAATGGTAAGGTCATCTGCCATTGCTGCAATAATGTTGAGCTTTGAAACTGCATCACTGTTGACACTACCTTAGAACAACATTAGAAGTAAAACTATCTTCTTCCTATTTGAGTCTAATGGTAGCCCTCTTCTCCTTTTTGTTCTGCCACTATTCACCTTTTAGAATCTGGAGGGAGTTAACACTTAATTTACAAATCAAGAGAGCTGTATTTCTCCAAACTCTTCACAAACATTATTTATAGAAACAACTTTTGCAATGTTTCAATATATATATATATATACACATACATATATATACACACACATACATATGTATATATGCATATATGTATATATACATAACATATGTATATATTTTATATATATATATTAAACAAATTGATGAAATTCTAAAGTGATTGCATTTAAGTTTATGATATAAAATCCCTGATCAAAGTATCTTATTAGAAAAAAAACAACAACCTATTTTTGCAGTTTTAAACACATTGCCCTGATGTCAGTTATATTGAAGGGAGAAGGGCAAAGACAGTTCTCCAGATTTAATTTAAATATAATTTACAAACTTTATTTTGGGGATCTAATTTAACATGAATTCATCTAACTTTGTAGTGGCAAAAAAAGTCTCTTAGCTTCCCTTCATTGGCTCTTACTATCTTCAGGCTGCTCAATTTAGATCTTTATCAGTATAAAGTTGATGCTACAGAGTCATCCAAAGGAAAACAACAACAACAACAAACAAAGAAACAAAAACACTTGGTGTTTTTACTCAGAAAGATCCCTTTCCTGATTATTTTACTTCCCAAACTAACTCCTGGGAGAGTTTCACCTTGCTTTTTTAGTTTCCTTACTTAGCAAGCTAATCTTAGAAATCCTTACACAAATGGACACAGAGACAAAGAGAATAGAGCCTTAGTGATCCAGAAAGCAAAAAGTTGAGAATAAAATTATTTTCTTTTCTTGCTTTAATATCTCACTTAATTTATCCATTTTACCTGACAGCACAAAACTTTTTGACATATCACTGCCTGAAAACACTAAGAATAGGGCCTCAAGGCCCTATTGGGCAGTTTTATAAACCTCTACACCTTTACTTAAAGAGTTCCTTTCACACACACATAACTTAATTTATATGTAACCTCAAAAGCTTGAAAGCAAGGATTGTAGCTTTAGAGATTCTCTCACAAAGAATTAGCCTTCTGAATTTTCCTTTTTGAAACCCTAGTAAAAAATTCAGTATATATTGCTGGCACTTTGGTGTCTTACCAAGCAATTGATTTAGTAAGCTGAATATTCATAATTTCCCAAATTTCCCAGGTGGTCTTTTACTGTGTACACAGGTTTTCTTACTCTCATCCATGTATATCTTTTTTCAGAGGAACTTTTTTTCAAGTAGACACATCTACCTGAGCAGTGTCTCCCTGTGAGAGGGAAAATGAGAAAAAAAAAAACTGCAGCAGAAACACTAAAACAGATATATAGACACATATATGCTTATTCAAATAAAATTTACTTATTTGTAAAAGGGAGAGTCAAGTCATGGCCAGAGTCCTAACAGAGAACTCTCCTTGTGGAGAAACTCTTCACATGGGCCCAATTAAGGGGAGCTCCTTGTTAAGAATCTAGAATGAAGGTCTCTGATCCTCTCATGGTTGTCCACAACTGTAAGTTTTAAAAACATTCAAGAGAAATAGTTTCTGGGTAATTTAATCATTTTATTAATAAGCCCAGCAGATTATTAATAAAAAGGATGGCCATTTGACCATCTCTCTTAGACCAAAGAACTTTACACATGATTTTAAAGTTATTTTAAGGGAAATATTGGGAGTTAAGCTGAGTTGCTACCTCTCCACCATCTTGGTTCCTCTCTAAATTATATTTTACCAAGATTATTATAATAGCCTTTAAGCTGATTGCTTTAAGGCCATTATCTCTGCTTCCTAATCTACCCTCTACATAGTTCCCAAATGTACATTTTAAAAATGCCAATCTGACTATGTTGCCCTTTCCCACTTGAAAATATCTCTCTGGATCTCTATTACCACTAGCATAAAATACAAATGCCTCCATCTGGCATTGAAATCCCTGTACAGTATGGCACTCATCTATATTTTCAGTCCCAAAGCCCTATTCAAATGACAATTCAAGAACCATTTTCCAAATAAAGTCTTTCCTGATTTCTCTCCCTATTCTCCTCATTAGCACTCTTTAACTCTCCAAATCTTCTCTTTTTTTAAATTTTTACATATTCCATATTTATCTCTTGTGTACATACATACTCTCAGAAGAATTAATCTTGTTGAGAAACAGTTTCATTTTTGTCTAGCAAAAATGGCCCTAGCACAGTATCTTATATACAATGAATAATGATTAATGTCTATTGAATTTATTGATGAATATAACCAAAAATATTATTTGTCCTGCACTTTATTAATGAATGAATGAATAAAACAATTATTAATAGCTAGTTTTGTGCAAAGCATTTTGTTAAGTTCTGAGTATATTAATAGAAAAGCAAGAGATTCTTTGCTTTCAAAGTGTTCGTATTTTAATGAGATAACTCATTTAGAATGTTTCGCCTGCAAATCAGATGGAAAAATCCCATGATCCTTAGAGTACAGTGACAAAGCACATGGTAATGCTTCTTCTTTAATTACATTTCCTCTGGTAAGATCATATAAGTTTCTGACATGGAAGCATTTATCTGTACTAAGGGCTTCTGTCATGAAAATAAAAACAAAAACAAACAAAACAAATAAACATAACAAACAAGAGCTATTCTTTTCCAAATTTTTACTAGCTGTGTCTGTATCACCAGGAGGAGTCAACAGGCCACCTTTTCACAAGTATTCATTCTATATATGATGTCCATGGAAATTTGTCTAAAAACAATTCTATTCCCAAGGCTATTAGTTTCAGGGTCTTGGGCTGTCTCTACCAGAGTCTGACAGGAGAAAATGATAAGGACAGTAGTGGTAATTTGACTTAAAGAGTATATACTGCCTCCTATCTTTTCCTCAAGATACCTTACTTCTTTAGCTTGGCTGGCTCTTCTTTTTTGTGAGTGACATCTTGTTGGCAGTTGGTGGAAATCACTGGCATCCTCTGCGTAGAGCTATTTTCCCAGCTGATGGCTGTGAGAACTGGCCTAGAAACAGGATAGGTAGTCTCTGGGGGACAAGACTATAGGTACTATTCCTCTTGGGCTTGTACTCATTTGTATATTGGTGGCAATTGGTCAGCAGTTGTGGCTATTCATGGTAAGGAAGGTGGGCCTCTTCTTCATAATGATTTCTCCCTTCAATTATGGCTGCAAGGCCTTGACTAGAAGTGGGTCTGGTGTTTAGGAATCATTGCTATTACTAAGGCTACTGGGTTCAGTGTCTTGGGCTATTTTCAGTGGAATCTGAGAGGAGAAGATAGTGAAAGTGTGTTGTGGTTGTTGGTGGTTTAACTTTCTTGGCACATGCTGCTTTCCCTTTGCTCCTCGGGATGTCCATCTGTTTTAGGTGTTCTTATACCTTAAGCTATGATTCTGGGCCCTGTTCTCATCTTTCTCATTGCTCTTTCTTCATTATAACATAAGGTCCCATAGATTCAACTATCATATCTATACAAATGAACCCAAATCTACATATGCTAGCCTTCCACTGAAGTATAGCCCTAAAATTTACCTATTTGCTAAATATCTCCATCTGGATGACCCTTATTTATCTCTCACCACATGTATGCAAAGTAATTTTTTTTTCTTTTCCTTAGAGACAGGTTTTTCCTTATGTCACTATTTCTGCATAAGGCATCATCATTCTCCTATCCACGCAAGTCAGTGACCTGGGATAAATCTTTGATTGTTCATTCTCATTCTCATTCTATATCCAATTAATTCCCAAGGCTTGTCATTCTATATCCATGAGATCTCTCTTACCCATTCCCTTCTCTCCATTCACACCACAATTACCCTAATGCAGAACCTCATCATTCTGTATCTGAACTATTGTAATGGCCTTCTAAAAGGTTTCTCTACCTCTAATTTATTTCCTTTCTAATCTATCCTTTCATAGCTGCCAAATTGGTATTACTAAAGCACAGGTTTGATCATGTCATTTCCCTACTCAAGATGTTCTAGTGTCTCTTAATTGCTACTTGGATAAAATAAAAGCTTCTTTGATATATAAAGCCTTTCATTTCAATCTACCATACCAGGCTTTATACTATGTTCTAGTCATACTTACTTTCTAACTATTTCACATATATATTACTCTTTCCCTACCTCAGTGTCTTTGCAAAGGCCAACATCCATGATTGAAATACTATCCCTTTCCCCATTGGACCCTTGGAACCTATAGCTTTCTTCAAGGTTCACTTCCAGTGTCACTTCCATAAAAACACTGTTTCTGTTTCTCCCATGTGTTAGTGTTTGCCTATTTGCTTTTTATGTATCTGCATATATTTAACGTTTACTTATCTAAGCATATTTTGTCCACTACATCTCCTTTATAGAATGATAATTTCTTAAGGAAACAAGAGTAAGTTTTTCTTTTCTTCTGCTTTGTAGCCCTGGTCTTGATATGTACAATAGATCCTTTTAGAAATGAGCAGAACCAAGAGAACATGGTATATAGTAACAACAATATTGTTTTAGGAACAACTTTGAGTGACTAAGTCATTTTGAGTATAATAAATACCCAAATTAACTACAAAGGATTATATGAAGAAAGACAACATCTGTATCCAGAGAAAGAACTGATAAATGGAAGTATGATAAATGGAAGTATATACCTGTACATATTGTGTCTAAGATAGCCATCTCTAGGAAGGGAAGAAAAAAATTACATGATAAATTTATTACATGTTTAAAAGGAATAGTAAGTTGTACATAATCGATTTGCAGTTATACATGAAATAACCTTTTTTATTATCCTACTATGTTTTGGAAATGCTTGTTTTATTTCATAAGTTAAAATAAAATAAATAAAATTTTAAAATGATGAACCTGATTTAATTTTACCTAATTATGTATTTAACAAACAAAACAAATCTGATAAAAATGCTTATTGAATCGCATCATTTATTATTGTGTGTTTCTGCTAGAAGTATAAAGCTAAATGTCACTTTTCAATTAATGTAAATATCAGGACTTATTTTATATATATCCTTTCTTATTTCCCTAAAATGATATAATATTGTATTGCTACTGTAGAAATTAAGGTAAACTTAGGCACAGAATTTCAAAAACAATAATTTTTTTTTTAATTAAGCTAGTAGAAACCAATAAATTGAGTCAATGACCTCTTTTAAGGACCAAAGAGCCCAATGAGGTCTCACAGTGTTCTTTTAGAGAGATTAACAAGATGAGGCAACAAAATCTAGACCAACATGGTTGAGTCTTCTTCTGATTGGCTAGATGGTTCGATGAAGAGGTGGGACAAGTGTCACCTCAGCTACTCCATCATTGGTAGATGAGATCAGTTCTCAGGTCATGGGATTAGTCTACAGGCAATAGGAGTTACTACAACAGTTTTGATGAAATTGACTTTCAGGTTAATCAAGGCACTCCAGGAAAGTTCCTAACAGGTGAAGTTATGAGTAGGGGTACAAGTCACAAAAAGACAAGGGTGGAGATACAAATCACAAGAATAAAATTGATTGGCCTGAGGTTGCCTGAGTAAACCTACACTTGTAAGAATTTTAGACTTACAGGGGAATATTAATTCTATGCTAGATTGATTATGTCTTAAAAAAATAAATTAAAATCAGTTTTCAATCTCATATTATCCATTCCATCTTTTTTACAGTTTGTTCCCAATTCAGTTTTTCCTTACAAATTATACATCCTTTTCAACCTTTCCTATTAGTTCCTTGTCTTTTCTAAAAATCTTTTGTTATCAATTTTTGTTCTGGTTATCCAATTGAAAAATGAACAAGCATAACATTTATTAAAGTGCCAATTCAATTTTCAGGCACCATGGTCATTGGTGCATGTTACTATTCAATCATATCCTATTCTTTGTGACCCCTTTTGGGGTTTTCTTGGCAAAGATAATGGAGCTGTTTGGCATTTCCTTCTGCAGCTCATTTTATAGATGAAAAAACTGAAGCAATCAGGTTTCAGTGACTTGACTTGCCTAGGGTTACATGGCTAGTAATGTCTGAGTCCAGACTGAATGAAGGTCTTCCTGACTCCAGGCTCAACACTCTGTCAACTGCACCACCAAGCTGCCATTGGTGCATATACAAAGATAAGAACTTCTAGACCTGCCCTCAAGTAGCCACTATTCCATCAAGGCAAAAAGGCATTCACACATAAATGACATACAAGATACTACACATACAATGTAAATTTGAATTAATTTTGGGGCAGAGGCACTAGGATCCTGGGAATCAATAATAAATTCTAATGTGGTTCTTGACTTGGCCTCTGAAGGTGCTAAGTGACAAGCAGGGTGAAAATTAAAATAACATAGAATGAGAGAGATACATGATTAAACAGTTGTTTCCACTTTTAGACTAGATTGTGGAATGATGATAAGCAAAATAAATACCGGATAGAACTTAATATAGAACTACCTGACAATTTTTTTTCATATCCATAGTCTCAGGCAGATGACACTACAGGTGGTGATAAATTTACTAGACTTTTAAGGTATTTTTACCTGTCTGTGTCAGATTTTGGAAACTATATATGAACACTCATAAATAATCAATCTGTAATTGTGATTGAAGTATAAGTTTCAATAGATTAATGAAAATACTGAATTTTCTTCCTATAGAAAGGTAAATAGTCACATCCACTGTATTCTCATTCTTTCATATTTTACAGAGACCAAAAAATGCCTATTTTCCCTTTGCCCAAAGAATAATTCAAATAACCAAATAATGTACCTGATCATTTAAAACAAAACAAGCAAAAATTGTCGAAATCCTCAATGATTTCAAAGTTATAAAGGTGTGATGTGGTGTGTATGTGTGTGGGGTGGTGGGTGGGAGAAAGTGGGGATAGTACAAACTGATCTGGAAAAAAAAACTTTGCTTTTGTGCAAAGAAAACTTGATAATGATCTCTCAAATCATGTAAGGGAAAGTTAACCAGTCTTTGAATATATCACTAAGTAGTACCTTTCTAAATACTACATGAAAATAAAAAGGAGGGATAGAAAGATAAATAGATAGATAGATAGACAGAGAGACAGAGACAAAGAGAATCCAATAATTCAGTGTGTTCATTAATATATAATGCAGTTTCAAATAATCAACTCCTCCATAACTTTTAAGCAATACCTTTATTCTTATGTATAATGTAATTCCTGTAATACCTATTGAATACAGGGAATATGCAATTCTGTATTGACCACAGGGCAACCCCAATAAAGATCAATACTATTCAATAATGTATCCATTTACCCTGAACTCACCAGGGTAAAACTACTTTTCAAATTGTCAAAGTGTTATAGATGTCTAATTCTGTTCTAATACCTTATTTTGATCATGAACAACTGCTTCATGCCACTTACTTGCCACAAAACCTTACTGTGGTGGAGTTATTTTTAGCTCTCAAAATGACAAAATGAGGAAAATTGCTTACTAGTCAAAACCATGTCTTCTATGGACTGGTACTTCATACAGTCTATCAAAAAAAAAACTATCTATTCGTACAGATGTCAAGAAATTCCACAATGACCTCAGCTCTTGTGTATTCACAATTTATATAACTGTTCAAAGTCACTGTTCATTTACCCACATTTTATGTAGTCCTATACCTTTTCCGCATTCTTGAACTTAATTCTGCATCCATTTTGCAGTCAATCTACTGTACCCTTTCCACTTGGAGTAAGAATATATACGTATATGTGTGCATACACATACATTTTATACAAACACATATACCCATGTGTGTATAAATATGCCCATGGACACAACAGAAGAAAAAAATAGCAAATAGTATGCTTCAATCTGCATTCAAAATCCATAGCTCTTTCTTGTTTGTGGATAACATTTTCCATCATGAGGCCTTTGAAGATGTCTTAGATCCTTCTATAGCTGAGAAGGGTTAAATCTATAAATATTAGTCATCGCACAATGTGGCTGTTACTGTGTACAATGTTCTCCTGATTCTGCTCACTTCACTCAGTATCAGACCATACAAGTCTTTCCAGGTTTTTCTGAAGTCTGCTTGCTCATCTTTTCTTTTCTTTCCTTTTCTTTTCTTTTCTTTTCTTTCCTTTTCTTTTCTTTTCTTTTCTTTTCTTTTCTTTTCTTTTCTTTTCT
>NW_020948068.1:0-6466 GCF_900497805.2 Vombatus ursinus | reverse complement strand
TTCTTTTCTTTTCTTTTCTTTTCTTTTCTTTTCTTTTCTTTTCTTTTTTTTTTGCAAGGCAATTGGGGTTAAGTGACTTGCCTAGGGTCACACAGCTAGTAAGTGTCACGTGATTGAGGCTGGATTTGAACTCAGGTCCTTCTGATTCCAAGGCCTCTATGCACTGTGCCATCTAGCTGTCACCCATACTCATCATTTCTTATAGCACAATAGTATTCCATTACATTCATATACTACAACTTGTTCAGCCGTTCCCCAATTGATGGGCATCCTCTCATTTTCTAATTCTTTGCCACCACAAAAAGAGCTGCTATAAATATTTTTGTACATGTGATTCATTTTCCCATTTGTATGATCTCTTTGGGATATAGCCCTAGAACTGCTATTGCTGTTTCAAAGGGCATGCACATTTTTATAGCCCTTTGGGCATAGTTGCTCTCCAAATTGCTCTCCAACATGGTTGAATCATTTCACAACTCCACCAACAATGCATTAGTGTTCCAATTTTCCCACATCTTTTCCAATATTTATCATTTTCCTGTTTTGTCATGTTGACCAATCTGATAGGCCTGATGTGGTACCTCAGAGTTGTTTTGATTTGCATTTCTCTAATTAATAGTGATTTAAAGCATTTTTTCATATGAAAATAGATGGCTTTATTTTCTTTATCTGAAAACTGCCTGCTCATATTCTTTGACCATTAATAAACTGGGGAATGACTTGTATTCTTGTAAATTTGACTTAATTCTCTCTATATTTTAGAAATGAGGCCCGTATCAGAGAGACTGAGTGTAAAAATTCTTTCCCAATTTTGTACTTTATTCTAATATTTATTGCATTGGCTTTCTTTATGCAAAACCTTTTCAATTTAATGTAATCAAAGTTATCCATTTTGCTTTTTGTAATGTTCTCTGTCACCTGTTTGGTCGTGATTTCTTCTGTTCTCCATAAATCTGATAGCTAAACTATTCCTTGCTCTTCCAGTATCAGCCTTTATATCTAAATCATGAACCAATTTTGACTTTATTTTGATATATGGTGTGAGATTTTCATCTATGCCTAGTTTCTGCCATACTTTTTTCCAGTTTTCCCAGCAGTTTTTTTCTTCAAAGAGTGGGTTCTTATCCCAGAAGCTGGGGTCTTTGGGTTTATCAAATAATAGGTTACTATAGTCATTGACTACTATGTCTTGCATTCTTAGCCTATTCCACTGATCCACCACTCTATTTCTTAGCCAGTACCAAGCAGTTTTGATGATTGGTGCTTTATAATACAATTTAAGATCTGGAATGGCTAGGACACCTTCCCCTCCATTTCTTTTCATTAGTTCCTTTGATATTCGGGACCTTTTGTTCTTCCAAATGAATCTTGTTATTGTTTTTTCTAACTCTATAAAATAATTTTTTGGTAGTTTGATTGGTATGGCACTGAATAAATTAGCTCAGGTAGAATTGTCATTTTTATTATATTAGCTCAGCCTACCCATGAGCAACTGATTTTTTTTTAACAATTATTTAGATCTGACTTTATTTGTGTGAAAAGTGTTTTGTAATTGTGTTCATATAGTTCCTGGGTTTGTTTTGAGAGCTAGAATCCTACATATTTTATAATGTCTACAGTAAGTTTAAATGGAATTTCTCTTTCTATCTCTTGCTGTTGGGCATTGTTGGTAACATATAGGAATGCTGATGATTTGTGAGGGTTTATTTGATAGCCTGCAACTTTGTTAAAGTTGTTTATTATTTCAAGTAGTTTTTCACTTGATTCTCTAGGATTCTTTAAGTATATCATCATATCATCTGCAAAGAGTGATAGCTTTGTTTCTTCTTTGCCTATTTTAATACCTTCAATTTCTTTTTCTTCTCTTATTGCTAAAGCTAACATTTCCAGTATGATATTGAACAACAGTAACGATAATGAACATCCTTGTTTCACCTCCAATCTTATTGGAAATGCTTCAAGCTTGTCTCCATTACATATAATTCTTGCTGAAGGTTTTAGGTAGATGCTATTTATTATTTTAAGGAAGATTCCATTTATTCCTATGCTCTCTAGTGTTTTTAATAGGAATGAGTATTGAATTTTATCAAAAGCTTTTTCTGCATCTATTGAGATGATCATGTAGTTTCAGTTAGTTTTGTTGTTGATATGATCAATTCTGCTGATAGTTTTGCTAATATTGAACCAGCTCTGCATTCCTGATATAAATCCTACCTGGTCCTAGTATATTATTCTTGTGATAAGTTTCTGTAATCTCTTTGTTAATATTTTATTTAAAATTTTTGCATCTATATTCATTAGGGAAATTGGTTTATAATATTCTTTCTCTTTTGACTCTTTCTGGTTTAGGTATCAGCACCATATTTATATCATAAAAAAGAATTTGGTAAGACTCCTTCTTCATCTATTTTCCCAAATAGTCTATATAGTATTGGAATTAATTGTTCTTTAAATGTTTGATAGAATTTGCTTGTAAATCTTGAGTCTTGTATTTGAAGATCAAATTTTCTGTTGAACTCTGGACTTTTTATCAGGAAGGTTTGGAAGTCACCTATTTCATTGAATATCCATCTCCTCTCCTGAAAGTTCATGGTCATTTTGGCTGGGTACTTGATCCTTGGTTGTAATCCATGCTACTTTGCCTCATGGAATAACATATTCCATGCCCTATGGTCTTTCACTGTAGAAGTGGCAAAGTCCTGTGTAATCCTGAATGTGGTTACATGATATTAAAATTGTTTCTTTCTGGCTGCTTGCAGTATTTTCTCTTTAACCTGGTAATTTTGGAAGTTGGCTACTTTATTTCTTGGCATTTTTAATTTGGGATCTCTTTCAGGAGATCATAAAGAAAACTTCCCTGAGGTCCTAGAATCAGAGAACAAAATAGCCATAGAAAGAATATAATGATCACCTCCTGAAAGATACTGTCCAGGCTCTTCTTTTCATTGTGATTTTCAAGTAGACCAATGTTTTTTAAATTGTCTCTCCTGGATCAATTTTTCAGGTCAGTTGTTTTACCAATGAGATATTTTATGTTTTTATCTATTTTTTTCATTCTTTTGTTTCTTTTTGACTGATTCTTGCTCTCTCATAGAGTTATTACCTTCCATTTGCCCAATTCTAATTTTTAACAAATTGTTTTCTTCTATTACATTTTGTACCTTCTTCCCCATTTGGCCAATGGTATTTTTTAGGGACTTGTTTTCTTCAGTGTACTTTTTTCCAGTTGGCTAATTGAATTTTTTTAAGGCCTCTTCTACCTCTCTCATTAGACTTTTAAAATCCTTCTTGAGCTCTTCTAAGAAGGCTTTTTGGGCTTCAGACCAGTTTATATTCCCTTTTGAGGTTCCAGATGTGAGTTTTTTGATAATGTTGTCCTCTTCAGAATTTCTGCCTTTATCTTCACTGTTCTCATTATATGGATCTATGATACATTTTTTTTTTTCTCATGGTGTTTGCTTATTTCCTGGCCTTTAAAGAAATTGAGCTCTCCTACTGGGGAGCAGAGGGCACTGACCCAAGCTTCTTATGTTGGGAGCCTAGGGCCTGGTCACTGGCTTTGTGTGCTGGGGCCTCTGATGTTGGCATTTGGAGGTCATAAGGTTCTGGCAGCTTACCTAGTGTCGGGCTGGAATCAACAATACTGGAACTCTAGGGGTGGGATTGGGTAGTCTGGACCCTGGAAGTTGCTTGCTTTTCCTTTCCTTCCACTTTCTTCAGCTCCTTTCAGATGGATGTTGCAGGAGGTTTATCTGCCTGGGCCCCTTGGACTGCTTCACAGACTTTAGCTGAGGCACTGAAAGACTATTGTAGAATGCCAAAGCACCTGGTGGTTTTCTGAGCTGGCTTCTACTGGTTCCCCCAACCTCACTGAGGCACTCAGGGGTCCAGGTGTTGGTGTTTTTATGCTCCACCACCTGGTTTTCAGGATTTCCTCCTAGTATACTGAGGTGGGGCTTTCCAGTAGCTTGCTGTGACACCTCCCATTCCATACTGCTCCCCATCCCCCAGGGCAAGAGGGGAATTTCCCATCACTCAAGCTGCCTGAGTAAGAACAACTTACTTCTTACTTCTCCGTCTTGGCTCCTGGAAGCAGAAGTCTGGACAGCATCTTTCAAGAAACTTATCGTGTGGATAATGCACTATGATCATGTAGGATGTATACCAAAAATGTAGGGCTAGTTCAATATTAGGAAAATGATCAGCATAATTGACGATATCAATAGCAAAATTAATAGAAATCATATGATTATCTCAATAGATGAAAAGGCTTTTCACAAAATACAACACCCATTCCTCTTAAAAACACTAGAGAGCATAGGAATTAATAGAGTTTTCTTTAAAATAATGCATAATACATATCTGAAGTCATTAGCAAGTGTTTTATGTAATGGGGATAAGCTAGAAGCATTTCTAATAAGATCACTGGTGAAACAAGGATGTCCATATATCACCACTACTATTCAATATTGTATTGGAAATGTTAGCTTTAGCAATATGAGAAGAAAAAAGTAAGAAGGAAATTGAATAGGCAATGAAGAAACAAAGCAATCACCTTTTGCAGATGATATGGTGGTGTACTTAGAGAATCATAAAGAATCATTTAAAAATTACTTGAAATAATTAATAACTTTAGTGAAGTTGCAGGATATAAAATAAACCCACATAAAACAGCATATATATATATATATATATATATATATATATATATAACAAGTCCAGCAACAAGAGACAGAAAGTGAAATCCCATTTAAAGTAACTAGTCAACATAAAATATTTGGGAGTCTATTTGCCAAGAAAAACCCAGAAACTATAAGAACATCATTACAAAACACTTTTCAAACAAATAAAATCAGATCTAAATAATTTAAAATATTTTAGTTGTTCATGGGTAGGCCAAGGTAATGTAATAAAAATTACAATTCTAACTAAAGTAATTTACTTATGTAGTGCCATACCAAAATACCAAAAAAAATTTTATAGACATAGAAAAAAATACAATACCAAAATTCTTCTGGAAGAACAAAATGCCCAGACTATCAAGGGAAATATGAAAAAAATGCAAGGGCAAGTGGCCTAGCTATACCAGATTTAAAATTGTATCAAAAAGCAGTAATCATCAAAATTAGTTGTCACTGGCTAAAAAAAATGTTGCAGATCAGTGGAATAGGTTAGATGTGCAAGACACCACAGTAGTAAGTGACCATAGGAATCTTCTGTTGGATGAACTCAAAGACTTTATCTTCTGGAATAAGAACTAATTATTTAACAAAAATTTTTGGGAAAACAGGAAAATGGCATGGCAAAAGCTAAGCATAGACCTACATCTTATAACATATACGAGGATAATGGCAAACTGAGTACATGATTTAGACATAAAGGGTGAGATTATAGGCAAATTAGGAGAGCAAGGAATAGTTTATCAGTAAAATCTATGGAGCAATTAAGAATTTATGCCCAAGCAAGAGATAAAGAACATTATGAAATGCAAAATGGATACTTTTGATTATATTAAATTAAAAAAAAACTTTTTTCACAAAGCCAAAGCATCTAACATTAGAAGTGAAGCACAAAGCTGGGAAACAATTGTCACAACCAGTGTCTCTGATAAAGGCCTCATTTCTAAAACATATAGAAAACTCAGTCAAATTTATAAGAATATAATTCATTCCAAATTGATAAATGGTCAAAGTATATGAGCACGCAGTTTTCAGATTAAGAAATGAAAGCTATCTATAGTGTTATGAAAAAAAATGTTCTAAATTACTATTGATAAGAGAAATATAAACTAAAACAACTCTGAGGTACCATATCACACCTATCAGATTGGCTAACATGACAGGAAAATGACAAATGTTGGAGAAGATGTGGGAACATTGGAACACTAATGCATTGTTGGTAGAGTTATGAACTGATCCAACAATCTGAAGAACAATTTGGTTTTATGCCCAAAGGGCTATAAAACTGTTCATACTCTTTGACCCAATATTACCACATTAGGTCTGCAGGCCAAAGAGATCAAAAAAAAATTGGAAAAGGTCCCACATGTACAAAAATCTTTTTATGGTGGCAAAGAATTGGAAATTGAGGGGATGCTACTCAACTGAGGAGTGGTTGAACAAGTTGCAGTATATGAATGTAATGGAATACTATTGTTCCACAAGAAATGATGAGCAACTAGACTTCAGAAAAATCTAGAAAGACTTACGTGAAATGATGCTAAGTGAAGTAAGCAGAACCATGAGAACATTGTACACTATAATAGCAACATTGTGTAATTACCAACTTTAATGGACTTAACTTTTCTTAGCAATATTAGCAACTCAGACAGTTCCAAAAGACTCATGATGGAAAATGCTATCCATATCCAGAGAAAGAACTATGGAGTCTGAATGGAGATTAAAGCATAATATTTCTCTTTTTTTTTTCTTTTTCATGTTTTTTCTCCTTTCTAATTACTCTTTAC
>NW_020948067.1:0-2913 GCF_900497805.2 Vombatus ursinus | reverse complement strand
CTTAGAGGGCCACATGCTGCCTCGAGCCCACAGGTTCCCCACCCCTGGTCTAGGGACAGAGACTTGTGTTTTTCCTAGTGTAGGGAACTCCCAGAAAAGGAAATTTCGGCCACCAGTTCAGGATGATGCATTTCCTGCAAATTACAGTTTTAGAGATTATTTCAATTGCTTCTAATTTTCAATCTGTGAAGGCTAGGCTATAAACCAGGTAATAGTTATTTATATAATTAATAAAACAAAACAAAACAAACACTTTAGGTTTTGGGGGTGCCAAAGTCTCGTCTGTTTCCCATGTAAATGAGTGGGTAGAAAAAAGCACAGAAACACAACAGAAAACCCAAGGAGACAAGAATATAGTCTCTCTCCCCCCTAGATCAGGAGAATTCCTAGCTTTTAATATGCAGATTCAGTCATCCCAGAGATCTGAAGAGCTTTGGAAAGACTATTACACCTGAAAATGAAATGGAAGGGGGATTAGCTATTATTTGGAATTCAAGTGGAAGTATTCTGATTTCAGTGCTTCTTCTATGGTACCTCCTTACTGCCCCAGGAAAACTCTAAGTAGATAACATAAATAATGTTTTCCTTTCCCCTATGAATCCAATTGTTTTAGGGGTTGGATAGATCTTCTCTTGGTTTCTCAAATATTGTTTCCCCAGAACTCTTGTCCCAACACCTCTGCCATTATTCTACGAGTAGGAGGACTAGTTTGGTGAACAGTCCAGAAACAACAGTAGAAAAAGCAGAGTCAGTGGAAGTGGTTTCTTCATCATCTCTCGTGGTTGACCAAATATAGGCAAAAGACCCTGAAGCATGAGGAGGTCATGGTGCAGGAGAAATCAGGTTGTTTAATGTATTCCAAAATTTCTGCCATAAAATTGTTTCCAGTCAACTTAGTTCGTCAGTTTTAGTCTCTTTTTACGTAATGCTGAAAACATGTATAACCAAAATCAATTGCATGAATGGTTTAGTCAATAGTAAAGGCAAAGTATTTAGCCATTTGACTGGATTTTAACTTTCTTTTGGGTGTTTAACATCACAAAGACATGACTAATGATCATATCTTCAATTTGGATGAAATTAAGATGCTTTTGGTTCACTGGTGGCTTAGAATATCATCTCATTACATAGTGTTGTCCATTTCATCTGTAAGCAATATTTCTCTTGGATAGGATATCTTTATTTTTACTACATTTCCAGATGCAAGCAGTTTGAGAGTTAACATAGGAAGGTTTTCTCTAGCTGGAGAAAAGTCCAAGAGCCACATCAAAAGAGCAATTGAAACGGGAACTCCTGAATGTCAGGCCTTAAATCATTCTGGCAAATTGTTAGTCAGCTTGAGTTTCCTTCCTGGTCCCCAAAGCTTGGTGATGGATGACCATCGATTGGAACGAGTTGGAGTTTATGATCTGACACTAGTTCCTACAGTTGACTAAGGGGTACCTGCATTGCCACAGTAAAGGATTTCACTCAAGTGTGTTTAAAAAAACCAAAGGGCAAAAACATTTAAAACTTGGACAAAGACCTCCAAGTTTTGGATTTCTTCCTTACTTCCTCCCTTCCATGACAGAATAGATGAAGCTGATTAGTACAGAGAAGTGTTTGTCGTTATTCTAGAAAACATGTCCCAGTTTATACTCACACCTTTTTTATTTCTTTGCTTGTCTTTCCTTTCTCCTAAATGTGACATTTGCATTCACGTTTGGAATTTTTCAAAGTACCTTCCAATCTATGATTTTATTAATTCTGGGATTTAATATCTCATACTATCAGAGCTAAATCAGGCATCATTAGATTCTTTTAGTATTGGGGGCAGGGAAGAGAGAAGGAAAATGACACATAGAGGTTAAATGACTTTTCTAAGGTCACACAGGGAATGAATGATGCAACAGAAACTAAATCCCAAATATCCTGACTTTCTGTTCTTCAGCTTTTCTATCACACACATCCTAATATTTCAGAGAACTATCTTAGTGTATGTGGAACTATATGACACTTTAACTCTCATATAAACAAGGAATAATAAATCTGTGCTATGTCTAACGTATCCAGTTCCAAACAAGTTTTTTTTTTTCAGTACCCTATTTTTATAAAGTCTTGATAGACAAAAATGAGAAGAAAATTTCATCTAACTTTTGGTTACTTTGAAAATAACAATGCAAGCTGTATTAACCAGTATAATATTTTTCATGTTTCCTTATTTTACATAACACAATATCCATACTTTTATAAAAACATAAGAGTTTTTTTCCCACTTCAGTCTTTGCTGCATTCTTTTTTTTTCACCTTAGGCATCTGCACAAATCTAATGGAAAAGATAATTTGATGTAGAACTAGGGAAAAGTTACATTTCAGGGAATTTCTACGTTAGGTCTGTTTTCTGTGAATTTGTTTGTGGATCCCCCAAATGCAATGACTGGATTATTGCCAATATCATAAATGGAAATTTTATGTTTTGCAATGTGTATGTAAGGCCTCCAGGTTATTTTACAATACAGGACATCATTTTATAACTCATATAAAGAAAGGTGTAAGTGCATTTTCAAATTTGCTTCCAAAGTTATTCATGCTGTCTCACCCAGTGTTGAAAAACAAGTGAAGTTAGTTCAGTCAAAGTAATTCAGATAAAAATGTTCCTGATTGTCTGCTTTCAAATGGAAATAAAAATAGAATTAAAATTTTTATCTGTTTTTCATTATTTTTTGGGAGGTGGGCTTTCTTGTTTTAATCCTTCTTAATTGGGAAATCATATTCTTAATTAGTGGGAAGATAAAGTACCATTTTGGGGTCCATTTTGTGAACTGAAAGATGAATCTTCACTATTAGAGTGAACTATAATTACAATTGACACAAAAAACCATTACCCAGCATGAAAAGGTATTGGAGGGATTGCAACAGGTAACAGTGAAGGAA
>NW_020948066.1:0-2914 GCF_900497805.2 Vombatus ursinus | reverse complement strand
TTCCTTCACTGTTACCTGTTGCAATCCCTCCAATACCTTTTCATGCTGGGTAATGGTTTTTTGTGTCAATTGTAATTATAGTTCACTCTAATAGTGAAGATTCATCTTTCAGTTCACAAAATGGACCCCAAAATGGTACTTTATCTTCCCACTAATTAAGAATATGATTTCCCAATTAAGAAGGATTAAAACAAGAAAGCCCACCTCCCAAAAAATAATGAAAAACAGATAAAAATTTTAATTCTATTTTTATTTCCATTTGAAAGCAGACAATCAGGAACATTTTTATCTGAATTACTTTGACTGAACTAACTTCACTTGTTTTTCAACACTGGGTGAGACAGCATGAATAACTTTGGAAGCAAATTTGAAAATGCACTTACACCTTTCTTTATATGAGTTATAAAATGATGTCCTGTATTGTAAAATAACCTGGAGGCCTTACATACACATTGCAAAACATAAAATTTCCATTTATGATATTGGCAATAATCCAGTCATTGCATTTGGGGGATCCACAAACAAATTCACAGAAAACAGACCTAACGTAGAAATTCCCTGAAATGTAACTTTTCCCTAGTTCTACATCAAATTATCTTTTCCATTAGATTTGTGCAGATGCCTAAGGTGAAAAAAAAAGAATGCAGCAAAGACTGAAGTGGGAAAAAAACTCTTATGTTTTTATAAAAGTATGGATATTGTGTTATGTAAAATAAGGAAACATGAAAAATATTATACTGGTTAATACAGCTTGCATTGTTATTTTCAAAGTAACCAAAAGTTAGATGAAATTTTCTTCTCATTTTTGTCTATCAAGACTTTATAAAAATAGGGTACTGAAAAAAAAAAACTTGTTTGGAACTGGATACGTTAGACATAGCACAGATTTATTATTCCTTGTTTATATGAGAGTTAAAGTGTCATATAGTTCCACATACACTAAGATAGTTCTCTGAAATATTAGGATGTGTGTGATAGAAAAGCTGAAGAACAGAAAGTCAGGATATTTGGGATTTAGTTTCTGTTGCATCATTCATTCCCTGTGTGACCTTAGAAAAGTCATTTAACCTCTATGTGTCATTTTCCTTCTCTCTTCCCTGCCCCCAATACTAAAAGAATCTAATGATGCCTGATTTAGCTCTGATAGTATGAGATATTAAATCCCAGAATTAATAAAATCATAGATTGGAAGGTACTTTGAAAAATTCCAAACGTGAATGCAAATGTCACATTTAGGAGAAAGGAAAGACAAGCAAAGAAATAAAAAAGGTGTGAGTATAAACTGGGACATGTTTTCTAGAATAACGACAAACACTTCTCTGTACTAATCAGCTTCATCTATTCTGTCATGGAAGGGAGGAAGTAAGGAAGAAATCCAAAACTTGGAGGTCTTTGTCCAAGTTTTAAATGTTTTTGCCCTTTGGTTTTTTTAAACACACTTGAGTGAAATCCTTTACTGTGGCAATGCAGGTACCCCTTAGTCAACTGTAGGAACTAGTGTCAGATCATAAACTCCAACTCGTTCCAATCGATGGTCATCCATCACCAAGCTTTGGGGACCAGGAAGGAAACTCAAGCTGACTAACAATTTGCCAGAATGATTTAAGGCCTGACATTCAGGAGTTCCCGTTTCAATTGCTCTTTTGATGTGGCTCTTGGACTTTTCTCCAGCTAGAGAAAACCTTCCTATGTTAACTCTCAAACTGCTTGCATCTGGAAATGTAGTAAAAATAAAGATATCCTATCCAAGAGAAATATTGCTTACAGATGAAATGGACAACACTATGTAATGAGATGATATTCTAAGCCACCAGTGAACCAAAAGCATCTTAATTTCATCCAAATTGAAGATATGATCATTAGTCATGTCTTTGTGATGTTAAACACCCAAAAGAAAGTTAAAATCCAGTCAAATGGCTAAATACTTTGCCTTTACTATTGACTAAACCATTCATGCAATTGATTTTGGTTATACATGTTTTCAGCATTACGTAAAAAGAGACTAAAACTGACGAACTAAGTTGACTGGAAACAATTTTATGGCAGAAATTTTGGAATACATTAAACAACCTGATTTCTCCTGCACCATGACCTCCTCATGCTTCAGGGTCTTTTGCCTATATTTGGTCAACCACGAGAGATGATGAAGAAACCACTTCCACTGACTCTGCTTTTTCTACTGTTGTTTCTGGACTGTTCACCAAACTAGTCCTCCTACTCGTAGAATAATGGCAGAGGTGTTGGGACAAGAGTTCTGGGGAAACAATATTTGAGAAACCAAGAGAAGATCTATCCAACCCCTAAAACAATTGGATTCATAGGGGAAAGGAAAACATTATTTATGTTATCTACTTAGAGTTTTCCTGGGGCAGTAAGGAGGTACCATAGAAGAAGCACTGAAATCAGAATACTTCCACTTGAATTCCAAATAATAGCTAATCCCCCTTCCATTTCATTTTCAGGTGTAATAGTCTTTCCAAAGCTCTTCAGATCTCTGGGATGACTGAATCTGCATATTAAAAGCTAGGAATTCTCCTGATCTAGGGGGGGAGAGAGACTATATTCTTGTCTCCTTGGGTTTTCTGTTGTGTTTCTGTGCTTTTTTCTACCCACTCATTTACATGGGAAACAGACGAGACTTTGGCACCCCCAAAACCTAAAGTGTTTGTTTTGTTTTGTTTTATTAATTATATAAATAACTATTACCTGGTTTATAGCCTAGCCTTCACAGATTGAAAATTAGAAGCAATTGAAATAATCTCTAAAACTGTAATTTGCAGGAAATGCATCATCCTGAACTGGTGGCCGAAATTTCCTTTTCTGGGAGTTCCCTACACTAGGAAAAACACAAGTCTCTGTCCCTAGACCAGGGGTGGGGAACCTGTGGGCTCGAGGCAGCATGTGGCCCTCTAAG
>NW_020948065.1:0-2352 GCF_900497805.2 Vombatus ursinus | reverse complement strand
TTCCCCACCCCTGCCCTAGACTATGAAACAATCATCATAAAATGCAATGAGGTCTTTGACTAAAGGTTCTAACCTTAGATGAGGAAGAGATGTAGAAAGAAAAGACTAAACTAAACGGGAGTATTAGTACTCAGGGGCCAAAAAGGGAGATGAATGGTTCATTTCTGTAGCCAGAACTTTGAAGGAACAAGACCGAGGAGCTTTTCTGACGGTCCTAGAAAAGGCTTCTAAAAGATTTGGGGGGAAAAAACTACCACTTGGCTTAAAGCTAAGAAAGTATCATATGGGGCAGCTAGGTGGCTCAGTGGATAGAGCATTGGCCCTGGAGTCAGGAGGACCTGAGTTCAAATACAGTCTCAGACACGTAACACTCAGTAGCTGTGTGACTCTGGGCAAGTCACTTAACCCCAATTGTCTCACCAAAAAAAAAAAAAAGGATCATAGCACCTGCTCTTTATTAAGCTGAGAATTTCCAGTGGGCCAAAACTGAGAAGGTAGGAATACAGAGGAATGGAATCCAGAGAAGACCACTTTTCTAGCAGGAGTCTGGAGGAACTCTCACTACATATCATGGTAGAAAGAGTACTGAATTGGAAGTCAAGGGATTTGATTTCTAGAGCTGGGTAGGCCACTGGCCCAAGGGCAAATGGCTTCACCTCTCTGGGCTTGTTTGCTCCTCTGTAAGATAAGGAGATGGAGCTGAGTATATAAGTTCCCTTCTGACTCTGAAATTCTACGATGAAAATCTAGTTACAATCCTCCAATTCTACTAAAATGTAGACACTATTCTCTAATTCAAGACAGTTAACACTTACTACTGTGTGACCCTGGGCAAGTCACTTAACCCTATTGCCTAGCAAAACAAACAAACAAAAAAAAACAATTAACCAGAATGACTTGAACTCCATCGACGTATCAGAATCTCTTGCAGTAGTGTTTGTTATCTGTGCCATTTATTTCATAAGAATAAAAATTAGAGCTATGAAAACCTAGTTAAATACATCTATCTTCCATTTAAACAAAAGAAAATTGTATTAGTCACTGGAGCTCAGTACTCATTTGAAGGGATATTGAAAGCAATATATCATTGCTCATTCTTTTGACTTGGTATTAGGTTTCAATCCTGATTCTGACATTTTCTTGCTGTTGTAACACTGGGCAAACACAAAGGTTTCAGTGTCCCCATCTGTAAAATGGGAGTAATCATACTCACATGTATTGTGAGTGACAGAAAGCATGGTATAGTGAATAGAGAACTGTCCTGGGAACCAGAAATACCTGCACTCAAGGTCCTTCCTCTAACACATACTGGCTGAGAGACCATGAGCAGGGCAATTCACTTTCTCTCTCAATGGCCTGGGCAGCTCTCTATGAATATAATTTGCAGGTAAGATGACAATCTGCATTGGTAAACGAAGTTTCCTCATCTAAGAATCCCCTATACAAATGACATCATAGATCTTTCTCTATCCCTCAATATACTATATACTACCTCCTTCAAAGGGTTTAACTATTTTATTCATTTAAATTATACTGGACATAATTTATGCAAAACTCTTTATAATGAGTAAAGAATTATGTGAATGGTAAATTATATGAATTACATGGACTATTTTGGGGAAATTTTAGAAAGAAGATACCAAAGAGTTAAACATTTATGGATTTGCCTTTTTGTATACTGAGTCACACCTTCAGTCATAGCTGGAATTTTAACCATTGAGTTTTGTTTGGGTTTTGTTTTGTTTGTTATTGCCACCTCATGTTAAGCTGACTTGGCAAAAGGATGGCATAGGAAAAAAGAAGTCTTAGTTATGGCTTGCTTCTCTCCAAAAATGGACCACAAATATACTGCATATCTCATCAGCACATCTTGCTCTTTTTTTCTATCCATGCTAGTTCTGTGGTCCATAAACATTTGCTCTGTACTTACAAGGACTCATTCTACATGCCCCAAATTAGATTGCTTTGTCTGACAAAAGAATGCTCCCTCCTGCAGAAAGTCTTTCCAAGTCTCTCTTGTAATGAGCTCAACCCCTTCTACCCCACTTAGCACTTTGGCATATAGTTTTCTAATGTACCTTCATCAGAGCAGAAAAGTAACTTCCCTAATAATTTAGCAAAAGTAAAGGATGATAGGTAAGCTGAATTTCCTATGCTATCAATGAAACTTTAAAAGAAATTCCTGCCAGGATACTATAAAAGAAATGTTTTACCTAGAGTCAGAAGACATGAGTTCAAACCTCTCATCTTGCATTGAAAATACATGTGACTTTGGATAGATCATATCTTCTCTCTGGGACTCAATTTCTTTATCTGTAAAATGAGGTTAGATTAGGTGACTTCTCAGATTCC
>NW_020948064.1:0-2352 GCF_900497805.2 Vombatus ursinus | reverse complement strand
GGAATCTGAGAAGTCACCTAATCTAACCTCATTTTACAGATAAAGAAATTGAGTCCCAGAGAGAAGATATGATCTATCCAAAGTCACATGTATTTTCAATGCAAGATGAGAGGTTTGAACTCATGTCTTCTGACTCTAGGTAAAACATTTCTTTTATAGTATCCTGGCAGGAATTTCTTTTAAAGTTTCATTGATAGCATAGGAAATTCAGCTTACCTATCATCCTTTACTTTTGCTAAATTATTAGGGAAGTTACTTTTCTGCTCTGATGAAGGTACATTAGAAAACTATATGCCAAAGTGCTAAGTGGGGTAGAAGGGGTTGAGCTCATTACAAGAGAGACTTGGAAAGACTTTCTGCAGGAGGGAGCATTCTTTTGTCAGACAAAGCAATCTAATTTGGGGCATGTAGAATGAGTCCTTGTAAGTACAGAGCAAATGTTTATGGACCACAGAACTAGCATGGATAGAAAAAAAGAGCAAGATGTGCTGATGAGATATGCAGTATATTTGTGGTCCATTTTTGGAGAGAAGCAAGCCATAACTAAGACTTCTTTTTTCCTATGCCATCCTTTTGCCAAGTCAGCTTAACATGAGGTGGCAATAACAAACAAAACAAAACCCAAACAAAACTCAATGGTTAAAATTCCAGCTATGACTGAAGGTGTGACTCAGTATACAAAAAGGCAAATCCATAAATGTTTAACTCTTTGGTATCTTCTTTCTAAAATTTCCCCAAAATAGTCCATGTAATTCATATAATTTACCATTCACATAATTCTTTACTCATTATAAAGAGTTTTGCATAAATTATGTCCAGTATAATTTAAATGAATAAAATAGTTAAACCCTTTGAAGGAGGTAGTATATAGTATATTGAGGGATAGAGAAAGATCTATGATGTCATTTGTATAGGGGATTCTTAGATGAGGAAACTTCGTTTACCAATGCAGATTGTCATCTTACCTGCAAATTATATTCATAGAGAGCTGCCCAGGCCATTGAGAGAGAAAGTGAATTGCCCTGCTCATGGTCTCTCAGCCAGTATGTGTTAGAGGAAGGACCTTGAGTGCAGGTATTTCTGGTTCCCAGGACAGTTCTCTATTCACTATACCATGCTTTCTGTCACTCACAATACATGTGAGTATGATTACTCCCATTTTACAGATGGGGACACTGAAACCTTTGTGTTTGCCCAGTGTTACAACAGCAAGAAAATGTCAGAATCAGGATTGAAACCTAATACCAAGTCAAAAGAATGAGCAATGATATATTGCTTTCAATATCCCTTCAAATGAGTACTGAGCTCCAGTGACTAATACAATTTTCTTTTGTTTAAATGGAAGATAGATGTATTTAACTAGGTTTTCATAGCTCTAATTTTTATTCTTATGAAATAAATGGCACAGATAACAAACACTACTGCAAGAGATTCTGATACGTCGATGGAGTTCAAGTCATTCTGGTTAATTGTTTTTTTTTGTTTGTTTGTTTTGCTAGGCAATAGGGTTAAGTGACTTGCCCAGGGTCACACAGTAGTAAGTGTTAACTGTCTTGAATTAGAGAATAGTGTCTACATTTTAGTAGAATTGGAGGATTGTAACTAGATTTTCATCGTAGAATTTCAGAGTCAGAAGGGAACTTATATACTCAGCTCCATCTCCTTATCTTACAGAGGAGCAAACAAGCCCAGAGAGGTGAAGCCATTTGCCCTTGGGCCAGTGGCCTACCCAGCTCTAGAAATCAAATCCCTTGACTTCCAATTCAGTACTCTTTCTACCATGATATGTAGTGAGAGTTCCTCCAGACTCCTGCTAGAAAAGTGGTCTTCTCTGGATTCCATTCCTCTGTATTCCTACCTTCTCAGTTTTGGCCCACTGGAAATTCTCAGCTTAATAAAGAGCAGGTGCTATGATCCTTTTTTTTTTTTTTGGTGAGACAATTGGGGTTAAGTGACTTGCCCAGAGTCACACAGCTACTGAGTGTTACGTGTCTGAGACTGTATTTGAACTCAGGTCCTCCTGACTCCAGGGCCAATGCTCTATCCACTGAGCCACCTAGCTGCCCCATATGATACTTTCTTAGCTTTAAGCCAAGTGGTAGTTTTTTCCCCCCAAATCTTTTAGAAGCCTTTTCTAGGACCGTCAGAAAAGCTCCTCGGTCTTGTTCCTTCAAAGTTCTGGCTACAGAAATGAACCATTCATCTCCCTTTTTGGCCCCTGAGTACTAATACTCCCGTTTAGTTTAGTCTTTTCTTTCTACATCTCTTCCTCATCTAAGGTTAGAACCTTTAGTCAAAGACCTCATTGCATTTTATGATGATTGTTTCATAGTCTAGGGCAGGGGTGGGGAA
>NW_020948063.1:0-2930 GCF_900497805.2 Vombatus ursinus | reverse complement strand
ACCCTCCTCTGCTGTGATTCTTCTGCACTGATCTGGACAGAGGTTCTTGTTTCCCTGGTCCATCTTGGATCACTGTTTCTCTATCCAGAGGGGTGGCAGCCTGTATGGCCTGAACGCTTTCTCCTACAGGTGATGTGCAGGCTGATCCTGTGGGAGATGACCCCAAGAAGAATGATCATACACGAGGCATGGAGGGCATCCCTGAGATGCCCAGGAAGAGGGCTCCACTTGGACATGCCTTTGAGTGAGCTTGGTTCTTTCTCATCACAGATTCACAAAAGAGGCCTAGTTCCCCAGGCTGTTTGGCTGCTGCAGCCACTGGGCAAAGATGGTTTCCTTAAAGCACCTGGGAAGAAGAGTGTCAGAAAGGAGGCCCAGCTGCATAAGCTACTGGCAACTGGCATCATCCTGAAGCCGAGCCGACCCCCAATGCCAGGCAGGAAGGGGAAGAGAACCTCAGTGACCACCTCCCTGTGAGTCAGGGTTTGTTATAGGGGAAGGGGCCTGATCAGACACGTCCAGATTCCCCTGCATTCACACCATAATCGATATTGTGCCTTGACTCCACCCCCCAGTCTAGTCACCAAAGGTCAAACCATGACGATATTGGGGTCACATTGGGACTCTTTCTGTTGTTGTCCACCTGGTCCAAACGGGTTTGGTCCCCTGTATCTTGGACGATAACCAGATGGCATTGCCATCTAATCTCTATGAGAACAGAGATGTCCCAGTGAGGTTTCACAGAGACCTCAATTTATCCTGAAAAGTCTCATCCCAAAGCCTCTCTTGGGACTTACTTTTTGATGAGAATTATTTTCTTCAGGAAAATGCTAAGGGAAGACAATCTCAAGACCAAGGTCATCCCCTTCCTCTCCCCACACACCCACCTTTTATAGACTTCCATGGGCCATGGGGCAGTTGGGAGGGAGCATTAGCCCTCAGGGCCAACACTTTGTTCTATTCTCCCAGAAAATTTACAGTTCATTTCTCAGATTCAGAAAGAAATCACAGCCCCCCCAGTGCCAATCCCATTCACCAAGCCCCTAAATTGTTATCACTAGCGGGGCACGGAAGGCAGGGGATGTAGATGGTTGGGTTACGCTACACGATGGGGAGCAAACCGCACAGTCTTTCTCTGACTTCATGTTTCCACTCAGGTACTACCTTCCTCAAACAGGTGGAATGCCCAGAGGTCCCTGCATGTGAGTGCTTTCTTCTCCCCTGAGATGGCCTCCCACATCAGGCTGACATCTTTAGAGACATATCAGGTACACACTCAGATATTTACAGGTTGTCTAGCCCTCCTCCTCCTCCTCCATCCCTCTGTAGATTGGGTGGCCCTTAGTGCAGTTAGCCGATCTTTCTCCTCTACCTTGGCTCCACAACATTTAATATAGGAACTGGCACAGAACGAGTGCCCAGTACATGCTTGTGGTCTCAATACTTGCAGGACATAGTAAGTCAAAGTCAAGGATGGGCTGTATGTGGGATTGTGGCAATCAGAAGGAGAGGGGAGGAAGTCTGGGTAAGGTGTATTCAGTCTTCCTTCCTCCTCACTGAATCCATCCCCCCCACTCTTTGTCCAAACTGCCCTACCTAGCCTTTGCCCCTTCCTTCTCCCCGCAACATGACAACATGGGACACATTCAGAACCACCACCACCCCAAAAACTGTGGCCCCACTGTCTTCTGCCTGCACCAGAACCCCACCTCCTGTAGAAGACATTCTCACTCCCACCAGGCATCCATTCTATTCTGTACCTGCTCAGGAGTGGGAGAGGAGGCCAAGAGTCTCTCTAAATGCCCCCTCCCCATCTTTCCTGGTATACATTCATAGCCTCAAAAAAAACAAAGCCCTTCCAAAATTTCCGAAACAATGAATCGAAGAGGAGAACAAAATCCAGAAACGCAGGATTTAAGAACTCACATGCCATACTGGCCGAATGGGCACTCTGCCTGGCTCATAGCCACACTTATGTCTCTGGTGATCCCCACCATATCCGGAGACAGAAAGGTAAGAGTCAGAACACTCATGCCACGTAAATCTGGGGCCTTTCCAACCTTACTCCCCTGTTATAAGATGTATGAAAAAGAAAGATGGTGACAGACAGAAATAAGAGAGAGAGAGAGAGAGAGAGAGAGAGAGAGAGAGGAGAGAGAGAGGAGAAAAAAGAGAAGAGGAAGGATCAATTGCCATGGTCCAGGTGACCACAACCTAAGCACAAAACCAGAACCTGGAACCAGGCTGGGCAGGTTGGACTCAGAGGGGGCCATTTTCTCCATCAGGGCAGTCAGTGTCCTGCACAGCAGGGGGTCTCACTGGAAATTGACACACTCCAAGCTTAACACAGATTCCCTGGGGAGTGGTGGAGGGTGGGGAGAGTTTCTGGGGAGGTGGGTAATTCCTGGCCAGAGGATCTGACAGAGCTCAGCTCTGCCCTGTAAACCCCCACAACCCATTACACTTTCTGCAAGGGCAGAGGAAAGGCCTGGTTGGGGGAAAAGGGAAAGCCCTCTCATTCTACCCCACCAGGGACTCCAGAATTCCTTAAAAGATAGAGTGGGAATCAGAGACTTGTGGATGGCACTGATCTTGAGATCATGGTTATCTTAGGCAAAGGATAGTAAAATATATTCGGACTTAAATTGAAATTCCTTTCTCTTTTGTTTTAGTCCTTTCCCTAAAAATCTTCTTTCTGCTGATTTTTTTATAATGATATTTGGAGACAAATGAAATTTCTTTGAGGCTTCCTGTTTGGGGTTAAAAACAATTCAGTAAAAAAAAAATTATTTCACCCCACAAGAAATCAAAGGTGTATATTTTTTTAAAAGTTTCATCCTTAGACCTGACATTATGGACCAATGATGTTATAGAATTTTAAGAAGTAAGGCCCATTGTTAGGTAGGGCCACACAGGTCACAATTCCTGAG
>NW_020948062.1:0-7991 GCF_900497805.2 Vombatus ursinus | reverse complement strand
GGGGTATTCCAGGAAGAGGTACAGCTTTGTCCGTAATTTGTTCTTATCACAAGGAGGCCTTGATAGCTGCAACGCTAGTAATTTTCCAGAGGTCATACTGGGCCTGTGGTCCCTTACATGTCCCCCTTTTCTTTCCTTAAGAGGGAAGGTTTAGCAGAGGGGTTTGTGCCTGTCTTAGGTTGTCCCGAGGAGTGGGAGACTGTTGCCCATCATGGGGGCAATATGCAAGGCAACGCCCCTGGCTTAGGTCAGACTCCCCTCAGGGGGATCTTACCCGTCATTGGCTAACCAAAAAAGCGCTCAGACTAATCCTTGGGACCGGCCAATGTCGGTATAAAGATCAGGGTCGCCAGTATCCAGCCGACAATAATGGACCTGAATAGGTTTGGACAAGGCCTTGTCCAGCTGTTGTTTGACATAGGAGGTGATCTTCCGGAACACCCAAGGACCAAAGGTTAGAGCTAATAAAAACACAAATATAGGCCCTACAAGAGGTAAAATGTAAGGAAGAAAGCCATGAAGATTACTTAAAAAAGGATTTTCAAACAGTTCTCTCCGACGCTTGACCAGATCATCCTGTAATTTCTTTATCTTGTCCCGGACTACACCGGACTTATTAGCATAGAAGCAACATTTCTCCTGTAAGGCCAAGCATATACCCCCTTGTTCGGCTGTCAAGAGATCCAATCCCCTTCTGTTCTGCAAGACCACCTCGGCTAGAGAGTCAATCTGGTCCTGGAGATCACTAATAGTTCCTGATAAGGTTTGGATATCATCAATGAGCTGTGCAGAG
Organism: Vombatus ursinus; assembly: GCF_900497805.2. NCBI lineage: Eukaryota > Metazoa > Chordata > Mammalia > Diprotodontia > Vombatidae > Vombatus > Vombatus ursinus. The sequence continues at coordinate 7,198 of NW_020948062.1, read as the reverse complement.
AGTTTATTATAGGAATGTATGGCGACTCCCAAGCCCCCAGACCCTCTCGCAAGGGCTCCCGTAATGCCCAAGCCAACAAGCAAGGGAATAGCAAATACGGCCCTTTTATGTCTTCCAGCCATAAAGTCGAGGCTGGGAACCGGAACAGGCTCGTTCCCCGGAACAATATCCATCTCAGGTAGAACGGAGGCAATGGAGCAATAACCAGTCCAATTTACGGGCAACGCTGGGAACGCCATATTCCCTCCGCAGAGAAAAACATGGCCTAGAGGGGGACACAGGAAACTGCTAGTACGAAGGACAGAGGAACAATTCACATGAGGGAGAAAACCCACATCAATGGAGACAGAGGCATTGGGAGTGGTACCCTCAAAGCAGGGGGCTACAAAGAGTGACTGATTCAAAGGGATCGGTTGAATCCTAAAAGGGGGGCCTAGGGAACAATTTACCGGAAGGGAAGGATTTTCAGCAGGAGCAAGGTTACCAAGGGGGGGTAACGCCATAGGAATGGGAGTACCGAGGGGCAAGCAAAGCCAGCAGTCCACAGCCAACACAGGATTGGTCTTATTTAGCATAAGGTGAGTGGATTCCAAAATGACAGACGTCTGACCATCGAGACTCAATCTGTGAGGCCGGGGACGCGCCAGAGGATGATAATGGAGGGAGGGGAATTGGGCCTGAATGAGTTCCTCAATGTGCTGCTGGACCTCATGTTCTCTGGCTCTGTCAGAAGGGCACCCTCCGTCTGATACATGTAGGGGTGCATGTTCGGGCCAACAGACATCGTGGCCAACATCGGCAGACGAACAAGACGCCTGGGCATATTTGTTAGTATGTCCCTGGAGAGTGGCGGAGGTTTCCCCACCAAAGGTTCCTGCATAGGCTTGCTGTAGAACTGCCATCAAATAAACCTTATTATTAGAAGAACACTGCTGGACGCTGTTATAGCAAAGGGAATGAATAGCTTGATAGTAGCGACAGGGGGAGGGGCAGGGACCAGGGGACCCAGGCAGAGAGGGAATGACTCGGGGTTTGGCAACACACTCCCACCGTTGCTTAAATCCCCCACCGGTGGATGGTCGATAGGTGAGATAGGCGGTGTGTTCATTGCAGTCGTTGGAGTAAGAGAACCACTGCGGTGTTACCCGTGTATACCCTCCACGGCAGTCACAGGGTGGCCCAAAAAGGGAGGCGAGGAGATCGTTGCCGGCCAGGGCGTCAAAACCAGCAAGGCAGACCCTCAGGACAGCCAGGAGGCACCAGCGTAGGGGTGATCGTTTTCCAAGCATTTCCTGTAGATAAAGAAAAGAAATATTTCTCAGAGAGGTTTGTCTTCCCTGGAAGGAAGGTTAACTGGAGGCGGAGAAGCCATTTCACAGGAATCAACTTGCTTTACAAGCCTCTCAGGAAGCCAGCGAGCAGATTGTTTTTCTTTAATATATATACAGACCGAACCCCGACCCCAAATAAGAACAGGGTCGGGACCCTGCCACTGGTTAGTAAGGGGATCTTTCCACAGTACTTTGGCATAATTGTGCTGGGATTCGGGGTGCCAAAACCTATCAGCCGCTGATTTGCCAGTATCGTCTAATTGAAGAAAATTTAATATGAAAAGAGCATGGCTGACCAGGTTCCGAGGGGATCCTTTGACCGGGTAGAATGCCCCTCTTCGAAGTTTGGTAATAGTGTTTTTTAAAGTTTGATGGGCCCGTTTCACAATACCTTGCCCTTGAGGATTATAAGGAATGCCTGTGACATGAGAGATACCAAGGGTGGCACAGGAGGAGCGAAAAGCTGTGCCAGCGTAGCCAGGCCCATTATCAGTTTTAATAGACTCGGGCTTGCCCATAACAGTGAGGCAAGAGAGGACATGAGCTATCACGTGGCGGCAGGCCTCACCGCTCTGCAATGTGGCAGAGAGAAAGCCGCTGTGAGTATCGATGGAGACATGCATATATTTTAAATGACCAAAATCAGAAACATGAGTCACATCCATTTGCCATAGGGCGTTAGGAATTAAGCCACGGGGGTTCACTCCTAAATGGGGGGTGGGGAGAAGGGTCACACATGAGGAACATTGCTTAACAATCTGTCGAGCTTGTTCATGAGTGATTTTGAACAAAAGTCTAAGGGTGGTAGAATTAAGATGATGAAGGGAGTGGGCATGAGTGGCCCTATCCACAGGGGACAGATAAAAAGCCGAAATAGGCATACGGGTGGCGTGGTCAGCGAGGTCATTACCCTCTGACAAGGGACCAGGGAGACCTGAATGTGCCCGCAGATGGCCAAGAAAAAAAGGGGCAGCCCTAGCACGGATGGCAGACTGTACTGAGAGAAATAGCTGAATTGCAGAGGAGTTAGGTTTTAGATGGGAGGCTGTTTCTAATAAGGGGACAGAGTGGACCACATATGCACTATCTGTATAAATGTTCAAAGGAGTGGAAGGAAAAGTTCGGAGGACTACAGAAACAGCAAACAATTCCACTAACTGGGCAGAGCGATAGGGTGTGGATAGAGGGGTAGCCACGCCATTGCATGAATATGCAGCGGTCCCAGATGAGGAGCCATCAGTAAAAACTGTAAGGGCCCCTACTAAAGGCTCCGTAGAAGTTAATTTAGGGAAGACAAAGGGGTGTGTGCGAATAAAATGTAACATTTTATGAGCAGGATAATGATTATCTATATTTCCGGGAAATGAGGAAAGCGCTATAGGCCAAAGGTCAGAGGTACGAAAAAGCCAATCAACCTCCGCCTTTGCATAAGGTAGAATGATAGAGTGAGGCTCCTGACCAAAGATCTTAACACTGGTATCTCGGGCTTGAATAATGAGTTCTGCTACTAGATTATAATAAGGAACAACAACCTTGGACGAGGAGGAGGGAAGATGAACCCAGAGAAGGGGAGAGGCCACCTGCCAAAAGACTCCCGTGGGTGTGTGTGAAGTGGCACAGACAATAAAAAGGAATGGAAGGGAATAATCCAGGGCTGACACAAATTGGCCTTGAATGGCTTGTGTGATTAAGTCTAAAGCCTTTTTGCCTTCAGGAGTTAACTGTCTAGGTGATCGGGGGCCTGGGTCCCCCCTTAAAATATCAAACAGAGGTTTCAAATCACCTGTAGTAAGACGGAGATAGGGGCGGATCCAATTAACATCCCCTAACAACTTTTGGAAATCATTAAGAGTTCTTAAATGACTAGTTCTCAATTTCAGGTTAGAAGGCCTAACTAGGGAACCACGGAGCTCAAAACTGAGGTATGTATAAGGGTCCATGACTTGGATTTTCTCGGGGGAGACCTGCAGACCCCATTCAGCAAGGTTTTGCGAGAGAAAAGCAAAGCAATGGGAGAGGGATTGTGACTCGGGGCTAGCGATTAATATATCGTCCATATAGTGGAGGATATAAAGGGAGGGCCAACGATCACGAGCGGGCTGAATAGCCGCAGCCACAAACTTTTGGCAGAGTGTAGGGCTATTAGCCATTCCTTGGGGGAGCACTTTCCACTGAAAGCGTTTCATTGGGCTCTGAAAATTCACAGAAGGCAAACTAAAAGCAAAACGAGCACGGTCAGCAGGGTGCAAAGGAATAGAGAAAAAGGCATCCTTAAGGTCAATAATGATTTTAAAAAATGAGCTGGGGATTGCCACAGGGGAGGGCAGACCAGGTTGAAGGGAGCCTTTGATGATCATGGTTCGGTTAACAGCGCGAAGGTCCTGCAAGAGCCTCCATTTTCCCGATTTCTTTTTGATAACGAAAATAGGGGTATTCCAAGGGGAATCGCTATATTCAATCCGGCCAGAGAGGAATTGCTCCCGCACTAGCTCCTTGGCAGCCTCAAGCTTCTCCCTTGGAAGTGGCCACTGATCAACCCACACGGGCACGTCATCCTTCCATAGGATACGGTCTGCGTGGGGTGCAGGAATATCAGCGGCCATCAGAATAAATTTCCCAGACCTAATCTTTCAGGGCGAGGAGAGGCCTCAATGGGAGAACGAATGCCCTGTGAGTTTTTTCCAAGACCTTGGCAAGGTAGGAAACCCTGCCTCAGCATCTGGGAGGTAACAAGATCACTCAGACTGCACATAACCATTCCCATCTGTGAGAGAATATCCCGGCCCCAGAGGTTAAAGGGAAGGCCAGGAATAACATAAGGTTTCACAAGACCAGTGTTATTCTCAGCATCTGACCAGGTCAAAAATTTGGCACTCTGCTCAGGATCTACTGCCTGGCCTATGCCTTTAAGGTTAGTAAGGGCAGAAACTAAAGGCCAGGAAGCAGGCCAGGACTCCTTCCTAAGAATGGTGGCATCAGCGCCAGTATCCACAATCCCTTCAAACTGTTTGCCCTCAATCTTTAGGAGAAGCAGGGGCTTTTGGGGGAGAACAGGCTGAACCCAAAAGGCATCGGAGGAGCCGAAGCCACGCGGGCCACGAGGGGAAGGCCTCTGGGAAGAACCCACGGAATTATCAAGAGGAAGCAAAAGAAGCTGCGCCAGGCGCGTACCCGCCGGAATGGTTTTTGGAACAACAGAGGCGGTAGAAACTATCACCTTGATCTCACCAGTATAGTCATTATCAATTACTCCTGGATGTACAAAAAGATCAGAGATCGTAGAGGAGGCTCTCCCAAGGAGAAGGGCAAAGAGCCCCGGAGGGCAGGGACCGAAAACCCCAGTACCAAGGACCTGAGGTCCCTGGTCTGCACTTAATACTGTGGTGGAGGAGGAACGGAGGTCCAGTCCCGCGCTGCCAGGGGTTGCTCGGGAGAGATCAGAGATTGAGACACGGACAGCCGAGCGGTCCCAGGGCTGGCCTGTGAGGGGATGAAAGGGGCCTGGGGCTGGCCCCGAGGAAGTTTCCCTGTGGCGACAAGGGGAGGCCCTCAGCGGAAGTTTTAGAGCGGCACTGAGAGGCCCAGTGAAGACCCTTCTTACATCAGGGACAGAGGCCAGGGTGACCAACACGGCCTTGCTTGGCGTTTGGGCAATTTCTAGCAAAATGACCAGGAGTGCCGCAATTAAAACATTTAGGAGAGGCGTTGGGGGGGGCAGCAGCAACAGCCCCGGCAAAGGCATCCTGTAACGCGGCACCTATAGCGGCGCCAATTTGACGACTGGAGCCAATATCCTGACAGAGACGGATATAATCAGAAAGAGACCCCTGACGTTTTTGCGGGCGAATGGTGGCCTGACAGGCAGAATTGGCATTTTCAAAAGCAAGCTGCTTGACAAAATCACTGTCGCCCTCAGATGGCCCCAACAGTCTTTCCGCGGCTTCAGTTAGACGACTAACAAAATCAGCGTAAGGCTCCTCAGGCTTCTGGCGGATGGAGGCAATAGAGGTCGTGGCGGGTCCTTTAGGAGGTAACAGCCGCCATGCCTTTCATGCAGCAGCCTGAATTTGAGCAAAAATTCCGGAAGCAAACTTAGATTGGGCCTCATTAGTATTAAAAGGAGGAAGGCCAACAAGCATTTCATAAGTCCATTCCGCACTTTCCCCTCCAGCCTCACGATTACGGCGGGCCGCTTCCTTACATAATTCTTTAAATTCAGATTTCCAAAGCACAAAATTTCCTCCACTCAGGGTGGCGCGGGCAAGGTGAAGCCAATCATGAGAAGTGAGCCATAAATGATCAAGGGCATCAAGGATGGAGAGGGTGAATGGGGCAACAGGGCCATACTGAGAGACTGCCTCTTTTAGTGTTTTTAGCATCTTATACCCGAGGCGTCTATATTGCCGGGGGGCAGCCTCCTCTCCCTCCTCGTCAGTGTCACTTGACGCAGTTTTGTCCTCAATAATGGGAAAAAGAAAAGCGGGGGAGGAAGAGAAAAGACTCCTTTTCTTAGGGAGTAAAGACCCTGCATCTTTAGGGGAAGGGAGGGGGGCCAAAACAGGGGATTCGGATTTGGGTTTGGAGGTTACTGTAGGGGCAGTGAGAGCAACAGCAGGGCCAGGAATGCAATCAGCGAGTTCCAAATCAAGGAGCCGTAGTTCCTTAAGCAGCTGTGCTTTCTCTTTCTTAAACATCAACGTCTGTCGGAGGGACTGAATCTGAGACGGGAGCGAGGTAAAGGGAGTGTCAACAGGCGGAAAAGGGGGAAGAGTATGATAAGGAGGGGGAGCAGAAGCGGGCAGAGAAGCAGGAAGATGAGGGGTTGGGAGTGGAGAAGCAGGAGCAGTGGGCGCGGAAGCAGAGTGCTGTATAGTAGGAAGACATGCAGGAGTGGCACTGAAATTACAGGGGTCATTATAAGAAGCAGCCTCCTGCTCAAGGTCAGCTGCGTCAGTAGGATCTAAGGTATCATTTGACCTCTTGACCAAAGCCTCTTGTAAAACAGGATAAATGCGCTCAACTCTCCTACTTTGGGAGGAAAAATCATCTAAGGGCATGTCGATGGACACAGAATCACAATCCTTCCTAGACTCATCCTCTGTTGCGGGTGGGGCTGGTAATGGACAAGGAGGCTCCGGGGGGCCTCCGTCTTTTTCACTGACAATCTTACAAACCTCAGTCTCAAAAGGACGTATTTTCAAAATATCATAAATACAATTCCAGTAATTGAACGCAGTAACAGGGACCTTCTGGGGCCCGAAAGTTCTAAAATAATCATTAAGACAATCTCCCACCCGTTTCCATCTTTTCTCATCTATAGTTCCTTCCTGGGGGAACTAAGGACAAATGTCCTTTAAAAAAACAAAAAATTGTATAAGATCCTTTTTCTTAACCTTTACACCCCGTGTCTTTAATGAGGCCTTAAGCCCTTCTACAAATTTTTCATGACTACTAGCATCCTGCCCCATTTTGAGAGTGTCTCCTTACCTCAGGTCTCTATTCCGCAGATCAGGCAAATCCGCGGCAACCAATTCTTATGTATCCTGACTGCAGTCGTTTTTTCCACAGGAGCACACACCAAAAACCTTTACTCCTTTTAAGGGGTTCTCGGGCCCCACGTTGGGCGTCAAATGTCCCGTCCCGCGGGACATCAACGGAGGTCTGGACCTGTAAAAGAAGGAGGGGAGCAGGCGACACAGGAAATGGAGACAAGGCAGGCTTTCTGATCAAGTCTCGTTTATTGAAGGCAAGCTCAGGGTAGTTATACACACAGTAAGAGGGAGTGGGGGAGTTCCACCACCGGTATAGGGGCGGGGTATTCCAGGAAGAGGTACAGCTTTGTCCGTAATTTGTTCTTATCACAAGGA
>NW_020948061.1:0-3427 GCF_900497805.2 Vombatus ursinus | reverse complement strand
GAATCTCTTTTCTCTCTCTCACGGCTCTCTCCCCCCTCTACCCATTTAGAAAGGGGAAAAAAAAGACCAAACCGTGAGGTTTGAAGAAATGACATTAGGTAGGGGAGACACGGGAGGGTATGGCACAAAACTGCTGGCCATTTTTTTGCAAAGGGAGAGCCCTAGCAGATGTCCAGATAATCAAAGTCCCCTCTTACTATTATACCATGTCTTTTGTGCCCTGGAAATTGACAAATATGACAAAAGATGGAAATAGTCAATGTGAGAAGTCTTGTGAGAAGAGAGATATGCTGTTAGTGGACTTATAGATTTATCCACACATTCTGGAAAATAATTTGGAATTATGCTAAGAAATCTACTAAAATGTTTGATTCAAAAAAATCTCATTACTAAGCATATACCCCAAAGAGGCCAAAAACAAAAAGGGCCCACATATACCAAAATATTTATAGCAGCATTTTTTGTAATAACAAAGAACTGGAAACAAATTAGATGCTCAATGACTGAGGGATGGCACTGGGAGAGATGCACAATTTAGATAAAACCAAACAAATTGTGGTACATGAATATAATGGAATGTTGCTATGTCATAAGAAACAGTAACTATGAAGAATGCAGAGAAGCATGGTAACTGATGCAAAATGTAGAATGAAGAACTAGCAATAAATAACAATGGAAACAACAAAGTAAATTGAAAGAACCCCCCTCAAAAAATCAAAGCTGAATGCTGCGTAATTATGACCAGTAATTTGGCCTTAAAGAAGAAACATGGAAATGCATCTCCTCTTCTTTGCTAAGGTTGGGGACTATTGGTGAGGAATATTGTTTATGTTGTCAGCTCTCAGTTGGTATATTGGTTAGTTTGCCCAATTCTTTTTTTGTTCCTCCTTTTATTCTTTGTTACATGAGGAGACTCTCTGGGAGAGGAATATAGTAAGAAATGATGATAATGTAAAAACAAATGATCCCAATACTTTTTTATGAGCATGAGTGATCAAAAAAGATGGGCCTTTGTTTCAGGAAGAAACTTGGAATCCTTAAAAGATCTTTGAATTTTCCTAAAGGCAATTCCATTCTTTCCCTCAATTCTGGACCCATTGCATTTTTTATTTGTAGTGTCTAGTGTGTGTGTGTGTGGACAGACTTTATGGATTGTTCATCTATAGCACACCCTTTGGGTTACTTCCCCCAATTCGTACTCATGGGTTGGGTCCCCAAGGCCGGGGTCAGAGGAGGGCAACTATTGCAGGTTCAAGGCTTTTCTGTGGGTCTGCACTCCTAAAACTACAGCTCACAAGTCCCCTCAAGTATGTTTAATTTCAAGGATCAAACAGAAGACATAACTTAAAAGTCATTTACTGAGATGGAATCATAAAGAAAATCTCCCTCCCAGCCCCCTACCCAAGTTAACCTGGGACATATTACTCCACAACAGAGTCAGTGTGAAGAGTAGGCACACAAATAGAGAACACTTGTAAAGGAACACAGAGGGAATGCTTGTGTGGCCCAGGCATCGGGGATTTGGCTGAGCCTTTAGTAAGTCAATAACTAGTTATCATCTTCTTGTTATTCAGTCGTGTCTGACTCTTCATGACCCCATTTGGGGTTTTCTTGGCAAAGATACTGGAATGGTTTGCTATTTCCTTCTCCAGCTCATTTTACAGATGAGGAAACTGAGGCAAATGGGCTCAAGTGACTTTTTCAGGGTCATACAGCTAGTAAGTGTCTAGACCAGATTTGAACTTACAAAGTTGAGTCTTCCTGACTCCAGGCCAGGCACTCTGTCCACTGAGCCACCTAGGTGCTCTGTTATCCTCTAAGATCATACAATTTGATCAGAGAGCCCCTTCATAAAGGGGTAACAAAGTGTAAATACTTCTCTACATTTTGTTTAAGAACATAATCCCTCATTGTCTCTCTTACCTGTCCTCTTACATTCTATAGTTTCATAACCTGAACTGAGAAGAAATCAGTTGATCAAGGGATCAGTTCCCACCTACTACACAGCTAACTATATATATATCTATCTATCTATCTATCTATCTATATATATATATAGATATATATAGATAGATATATATAGATATATATGTTCTGCTCTAATGCCTCATGGTGGCACTGAGATGACACTGGCTGCTTGAAGATTATCCCCACAAAGAACAAGATTGATAGATTGTACCATGACGCAAAGGCTTCATGTACAGTGCCGGTAACAGATTATGATTGCTCCCTGAGGACCAGCCCACCTAAGTTCTAGTAGGTTCATCGCTAGTAGGTTGTTTTTTAGACAATATTAACAAGGAAGTGAATTTGTTGTCGGAATCATTGTTACAACAGGTAGAAATAACAAAGAAGGATCATAGGATTTAGAGGGAGAAAGGGCCTTACAAATTTAGGTCGAAGAGAGCTTGTGACCTGTTCAACATCCCATTGTAAGCAGCAGAACCAGGTTCAATCTCTGGCTTTTCTTTACTTCAACCCTAGCCCTAAACCCAGAGCTCTTCCCACGAGAGTCTAGAGATGTATTAACAGGACGTGTATCATTTTTTTCTGGGCACGCTTCCATCCTCTCTCCAGTTTTCTCCTCCTGGGAAGGCAGGCACCAGCTCCCTAGACTTCATGGCTCACACTGGAAACATTTCCAACTCTCTCAGAATTATCTCTTACCTAGTAATAGCAAAGCCAAATAGGATCCTGGCTCCAGAAATGTCTCCTCAGCTCCCAGATGAGTTGATCCCTTGAGCAGAACCATAACTAGGATGCCAAAATTCAGAGGACACTAATCACACTTGTATTCCTTCATCTAAGCTCTGTCCTGCTCTCTCTTGGTGATCAGTGTCCTCAAGACATCACAAGTTCTGTCCCCCAACAGGGCATTGCATCCTAAGGTCTCTTCCTGCTCACCTCAGATGTAAAACTTGCCCCACAAGGCCAGAATTTTGAGTGATGCTCCTGACATTAATCCCAACAGTGCGGCTCTTCCTCTGCCCCCCCCCAGCTCCCCATAGGCTCGTATGGCAGCCCAACCTTCACTTCTCTGAATGCAACTAGCAGAAGCTCCCTCCCTCATCCAGCCCCCTCCCTGCATTAGTAATAATGAGCTTTATTAATTTGTACAATGACAATAACGATGTAAAAACAATTCTGAAAGACTTCAGAACTCTGATCAATATGTGAAGACCAGCCACAATTCCAGATGACTGATGTTGATCAATGTTATTTGACAGAGTAGCACCCCCTGACAGAGGCTCAAGGGACAGCAAGAGAATTTTTGGATATGGCCAAGGCAGATTTTTGTTACAGTGGTTTGATCTTTTTTTTTCCCCTTCTCAATGGGTAGAGGGGGGAGAGAGCGGTGAGAGAGAGAAAATATATTCTTATTAATGAAAACAATAAAAATAAAATTTAACTTTTTTATAAGAGAATT
>NW_020948060.1:0-3401 GCF_900497805.2 Vombatus ursinus | reverse complement strand
TTTTTATTGTTTTCATTAATAAGAATATATTTTCTCTCTCTCACCGCTCTCTCCCCCCTCTACCCATTGAGAAGGGGAAAAAAAAAGATCAAACCACTGTAACAAAAATCTGCCTTGGCCATATCCAAAAATTCTCTTGCTGTCCCTTGAGCCTCTGTCAGGGGGTGCTACTCTGTCAAATAACATTGATCAACATCAGTCATCTGGAATTGTGGCTGGTCTTCACATATTGATCAGAGTTCTGAAGTCTTTCAGAATTGTTTTTACATCGTTATTGTCATTGTACAAATTAATAAAGCTCATTATTACTAATGCAGGGAGGGGGCTGGATGAGGGAGGGAGCTTCTGCTAGTTGCATTCAGAGAAGTGAAGGCTGGGCTGCCATACAAGCCTATGGGGAGCTGGGGGGGGGGGCAGAGGAAGAGCCGCACTGTTGGGATTAATGTCAGGAGCATCACTCAAAATTCTGGCCTTGTGGGGCAAGTTTTACATCTGAGGTGAGCAGGAAGAGACCTTAGGATGCAATGCCCTGTTGGGGGACAGAACTTGTGATGTCTTGAGGACACTGATCACCAAGAGAGAGCAGGACAGAGCTTAGATGAAGGAATACAAGTGTGATTAGTGTCCTCTGAATTTTGGCATCCTAGTTATGGTTCTGCTCAAGGGATCAACTCATCTGGGAGCTGAGGAGACATTTCTGGAGCCAGGATCCTATTTGGCTTTGCTATTACTAGGTAAGAGATAATTCTGAGAGAGTTGGAAATGTTTCCAGTGTGAGCCATGAAGTCTAGGGAGCTGGTGCCTGCCTTCCCAGGAGGAGAAAACTGGAGAGAGGATGGAAGCGTGCCCAGAAAAAAATGATACACGTCCTGTTAATACATCTCTAGACTCTCGTGGGAAGAGCTCTGGGTTTAGGGCTAGGGTTGAAGTAAAGAAAAGCCAGAGATTGAACCTGGTTCTGCTGCTTACAATGGGATGTTGAACAGGTCACAAGCTCTCTTCGACCTAAATTTGTAAGGCCCTTTCTCCCTCTAAATCCTATGATCCTTCTTTGTTATTTCTACCTGTTGTAACAATGATTCCGACAACAAATTCACTTCCTTGTTAATATTGTCTAAAAAACAACCTACTAGCGATGAACCTACTAGAACTTAGGTGGGCTGGTCCTCAGGGAGCAATCATAATCTGTTACCGGCACTGTACATGAAGCCTTTGCGTCATGGTACAATCTATCAATCTTGTTCTTTGTGGGGATAATCTTCAAGCAGCCAGTGTCATCTCAGTGCCACCATGAGGCATTAGAGCAGAACATATATATCTATATATATCTATCTATATATATCTATATATATATATAGATAGATAGATAGATAGATAGATATATATATAGTTAGCTGTGTAGTAGGTGGGAACTGATCCCTTGATCAACTGATTTCTTCTCAGTTCAGGTTATGAAACTATAGAATGTAAGAGGACAGGTAAGAGAGACAATGAGGGATTATGTTCTTAAACAAAATGTAGAGAAGTATTTACACTTTGTTACCCCTTTATGAAGGGGCTCTCTGATCAAATTGTATGATCTTAGAGGATAACAGAGCACCTAGGTGGCTCAGTGGACAGAGTGCCTGGCCTGGAGTCAGGAAGACTCAACTTTGTAAGTTCAAATCTGGTCTAGACACTTACTAGCTGTATGACCCTGAAAAAGTCACTTGAGCCCATTTGCCTCAGTTTCCTCATCTGTAAAATGAGCTGGAGAAGGAAATAGCAAACCATTCCAGTATCTTTGCCAAGAAAACCCCAAATGGGGTCATGAAGAGTCAGACACGACTGAATAACAAGAAGATGATAACTAGTTATTGACTTACTAAAGGCTCAGCCAAATCCCCGATGCCTGGGCCACACAAGCATTCCCTCTGTGTTCCTTTACAAGTGTTCTCTATTTGTGTGCCTACTCTTCACACTGACTCTGTTGTGGAGTAATATGTCCCAGGTTAACTTGGGTAGGGGGCTGGGAGGGAGATTTTCTTTATGATTCCATCTCAGTAAATGACTTTTAAGTTATGTCTTCTGTTTGATCCTTGAAATTAAACATACTTGAGGGGACTTGTGAGCTGTAGTTTTAGGAGTGCAGACCCACAGAAAAGCCTTGAACCTGCAATAGTTGCCCTCCTCTGACCCCGGCCTTGGGGACCCAACCCATGAGTACGAATTGGGGGAAGTAACCCAAAGGGTGTGCTATAGATGAACAATCCATAAAGTCTGTCCACACACACACACACTAGACACTACAAATAAAAAATGCAATGGGTCCAGAATTGAGGGAAAGAATGGAATTGCCTTTAGGAAAATTCAAAGATCTTTTAAGGATTCCAAGTTTCTTCCTGAAACAAAGGCCCATCTTTTTTGATCACTCATGCTCATAAAAAAGTATTGGGATCATTTGTTTTTACATTATCATCATTTCTTACTATATTCCTCTCCCAGAGAGTCTCCTCATGTAACAAAGAATAAAAGGAGGAACAAAAAAAGAATTGGGCAAACTAACCAATATACCAACTGAGAGCTGACAACATAAACAATATTCCTCACCAATAGTCCCCAACCTTAGCAAAGAAGAGGAGATGCATTTCCATGTTTCTTCTTTAAGGCCAAATTACTGGTCATAATTACGCAGCATTCAGCTTTGATTTTTTGAGGGGGGTTCTTTCAATTTACTTTGTTGTTTCCATTGTTATTTATTGCTAGTTCTTCATTCTACATTTTGCATCAGTTACCATGCTTCTCTGCATTCTTCATAGTTACTGTTTCTTATGACATAGCAACATTCCATTATATTCATGTACCACAATTTGTTTGGTTTTATCTAAATTGTGCATCTCTCCCAGTGCCATCCCTCAGTCATTGAGCATCTAATTTGTTTCCAGTTCTTTGTTATTACAAAAAATGCTGCTATAAATATTTTGGTATATGTGGGCCCTTTTTGTTTTTGGCCTCTTTGGGGTATATGCTTAGTAATGAGATTTTTTTGAATCAAACATTTTAGTAGATTTCTTAGCATAATTCCAAATTATTTTCCAGAATGTGTGGATAAATCTATAAGTCCACTAACAGCATATCTCTCTTCTCACAAGACTTCTCACATTGACTATTTCCATCTTTTGTCATATTTGTCAATTTCCAGGGCACAAAAGACATGGTATAATAGTAAGAGGGGACTTTGATTATCTGGACATCTGCTAGGGCTCTCCCTTTGCAAAAAAATGGCCAGCAGTTTTGTGCCATACCCTCCCGTGTCTCCCCTACCTAATGTCATTTCTTCAAACCTCACGGTTTGGTCTTTTTTTTCCCCTTTCTAAATGGGTAGAGGGGGGAGAGAGCCGTGAGAGAGAGAAAAGAGATTC
>NW_020948059.1:0-1210 GCF_900497805.2 Vombatus ursinus | reverse complement strand
ACATTAAACATTATTCAGAGTTAATTTTAGGTGAACACAAGTCCTAAAGATAGGGATTATAATAAAAGAAAACTTCCTGGGGAAGTTGAGTCATGAGTTGTTCTGAAGAAAGCTTGGGGACATAAATACATTAAAAATGAAGGAGTAAGTAGGGGGAATGCACACAGAGACAAAAACAGCCTTTTGCAGTATATATGAGTAGTTTCCACCAGCTTGAGGAGAGAGTACAAATCAGGGCATAGTATAAATAACATGAGTGCCATTAGACTGATAGGGGATGGTGGTGGTGGAAAGTCTCAAAGCCCATTACAGAGAGTTTTTAATTTGCTCAACTGTAATTAGGGAAGGGGGTTGGGTGAGGAGCATAACTTTTGTTGTATTTGGCCTAATAAATTATGGCACATTGTGATCATAATGTGAAAACAGTGTCTAGGTAGCATTCCCTTAGAAATATTAATAACTGACATATGTAGTGCTTTACAAATTATTTTATACACAACATTTAAAAGTCACCACAACCCTGGGGATAGGCTCTACAAGTATGACTGTCCCGATTTTATGAATGAGGAAACAAGATTGAAATGAAGGTGATATACTCATGATCATATGAGTAGTGAGTGGAAAAGGTGGAATTAACCAGGTTTTCTTGATTCAAAATGCGGTTCTCTCTGTCCACCACACTAAGTTATTCATAGAAATCCTTACAATTTGACTGGTAGGAAGGTATGTGGACATTAAACATTACTTCTAGGAAATAACTATTGGATCAGTAGGCTTATTTTATAGGAAATTCATTAGAAGAATCACACATTTTAAGGCAAATTGAATTTAAAAACAAAGAAAAAACCATGAGCAAGGAGTAGCCAAAGTCTGGTGAATCCATGGAAGGACATTCACAAGAAGTTTTGTAAAAGTCAAATGGACAAAAGCCAAGAATTCTTTTTGAAATAGGCCTCCCAGAAGTGGTATTATAAATGAACATAATTAATACTCCAAATTGACCATTATTGTCCCCAAACCAGCTACTGTCTTCCAAATTCCCTTTCTCTATTAATAGTACCTTCCTTCTCCCAGTCATCTGGGTTTGAACTGAGTCATCATTTATTTATATTTCTCCTTCAAATTCAACAGAGTGGAGTCAATAGTCACTAGTCACAAAATACTAAGGAACATGGGGATGATGCTGGATCATCACTAGGCTGACCAGGTT
>NW_020948058.1:0-2622 GCF_900497805.2 Vombatus ursinus | reverse complement strand
TGGAATCCATCTGGTCATTGGGGTTTCTGGAAAGCATAAAGTAAAAACAATTGACTTATTCCCACTGAGTAAGCCCCTACCTTTTACCCTAGTTTCAGTAATGAAGTCCCGATTTTGGTTTCTCACGCCTGAGTTGCTGCTCATATATTTATGTTATCTATCTCAACCGGCCCCTCACTGCAGATAGACTCTTCCTTAATTGACTCTCTACAGAATTCCCTACAATAGCCGTTCTAAACTTTTTCTTCTTTTCTTAAGCCACCTCTACAAGAGTAAGGAAACAGGGGCTAAAATCTCAGCTCTTGTACTGATTAGCTGTGTGTCCATGATCAAGTGACCTCTCTGAGTCTGTTTCTTCTGCAGTAATAGATGGTTCATGAAATCTTAAAAGCAAAAAAGAACCTAAAAGGTCATCTGACCTCTCAGGCTTCCTGAAGTCCCAACCAAAATCTCACCTTTATAGGAAGCCTTTCCCAACTCTCTTTATTTCACTGCCTTCCCTCTTTTAATTATTTTCTGCTTTTTGTAGGAAATTTTGGATGACCTCTTTTTGTATCCCTAGCACTTAGCACAGTGCCTGGCACATAGTAAGTGCTTAACAAATGTTTGTTAATTGATTGATCTAATCTGACCCTCACCTGAATAAGAATGCCATACCAAACAATAGGTTATCAAGCCTTTCCTTGAAGACCTATATTGAGGGGAAGGCATGGCTCTTACTTTGCTGTTATAGTGGCCCATTCCATTTTTGGATGGTTCTAATCGTTTTCAAGTTTTTCCTTGTATTCAGCCTAAATCTTTCACTTTCCAATTTCTCCCCATTGCTCTGCCACCAAGATTAACAAAGTCTCATCTCCTTTCCATTTAACACCCCTTCAAATACTTCAGGATCCCTATCATGCTCACCTAAGCCTTTGGGGACTTAACATTTCCAGGTCATTTAAAGAACTCTCATGTGGCATGATATTGAGGTCTGTCAACATTCTGGTTCTCTTCCTCTGGACATTTTCCAGATTATGAATATCCTTCTTAAAATGTGGAGCCCAAAATGAAGCACGATGCTCCAGATGTTGTCTGATGAGGGCAGAATACAGGGGAATTCTCACCCTCCTTGTCCTGAGCAACATATGTCTCTCTTAATTTATACCCTAAGATCACATGAGTTTTGTTTGTCTACCACATAATACTATCATATCGTATCGAGCTTGTAATCCATTAAAACACAATCCTTTTTACTTGAGCTGATGTCTAGCCATGTCTCTCATACTTGTGAGGTTTACTTTCTGAACTCAGTTGTAAAATTTTACATTTATTTCCATAAAATTTCAGCCTATTAGTTCTGACCCAATGTCCCATGGATATTCTAGTCTAAATGTATCTTAAGTGGGGAAAGGAAATAAGCATTTATATAGTACCTACTACTGTTATGTGCCAGACACGGTTAAGCACTTTTTTTTTTTTTTACAAATATTATCTCATTTGATATTCACAACAACTCTATTAGGTAGATATTATTATCATCCCCATTTTGTAGTTGAGAAAACTGAGGCAAACCTAAGTTAAATGACTTGCCCAGGATCACATAGCTAGCAAGTGTCTGAAGCTGGATTTGAATTTAGGTCTTCCTGACTCCAGGCCCAGCACTCTGTGTACCATGCCACCTACTTGCCTTTAAGTCCACAGACCTTCATAGATGTTCCTTTTAGGCTGAACTCTTGCAGAACACCCTTTGTTAGCCTAATAATGATGATAATAATAATAATGATGATGATGATGATAATAATGATAATAATAACAACTAATGTTTATATAGTACTTACTATGTGCCAGGCACTGTGCTAAGCCCTTTATAAGTATTATTTCATTTGCTCCTCACAATAACCCTGCCAGGTAGGTGTTATTATTATCCTCATTTTACAGTTTAGGAAACTGAGGCAGACAGAGATTAAGTGACTCATCCAGGGTCACCCAACTAGTAAGAATCTGAAGCAGCATTTGAACTGAGGTTTTCTTGATTCCAGGCCCAGCATTCTATCCACTGCACCACCTAACTGCCTCTAAGTCCATAGACTTTCCTGGATGTTCCCTTTAGGATGGACTCTTACAGTGATACCCTATGTGATCCCAACACAGAGAAGTGCCAGGTAGGGCTAGAAGAACACCTTAGCTGACATGTCAGCCAATGAACTAATCAACAAATATGTATTAAGTACCTACTATGTGCAAGGTACTATCCTAGGCAGTGGGAGATACAAAGACAGAAATGAGCCAGTCTTTGCTCTCAAGGAATTTACATTCTGCTGGGGGAGCCAACATGCATAACATATAAGTATATGAAGAAAAAAATAGGAAATCAGTACAAGGTAGATGAGGAGGCAGGACACTAGCAGTTGGGGGGAATCAAGGAGAAAGTGGTGTTTTAGTTGTATCTTGAAGGAAGTAAGAGATTCTCTGAAGTGGCAGTGAGGACAGAGAGTACATTCCAGGCAGGAGGTCAGCCAGGGTGAAGGCACAGACATGGAGATAGGGTGCCATGTGCAAGGAACAGAGAGAAGACCAGCCAACCAGGGACACAGTTGCATAATAAGTAATGGATATATGAAGCATGGAATCCATCTGGTC